>NC_028356.1:2221457-2297484 GCF_000741045.1 Vigna radiata var. radiata | reverse complement strand
TATATACTCAAATTAATATATACTCAAATTGTTTAAATAAAATGAACAAAATCTGATACAAACATGTTAGAACATGAAAAAATCATTCCATGTCTTCAAAACCCCCAGAACAAAAAACAAATTCGCAAACCCCTATTTTTGTCATTATAGGGTTTTTGAAAAAAAAAAAGAAAGAGAAGTGAGAAAACAAAAATGTGGATAAAAGAGAAGAAAAAAGGAAGAGTGTTTTACATGCTCCTTGAAGAATTTCAGTGAAGTGAGGGTGAGAGCACCGTCAAATGAGAGCAAGTACTGTGAGAGCAGAGACTACTTTTTTGGTATAATGAGTGAAGAAAGTATTTTATTTTTCAGGGTTTCATAAATAAAATAATAAATTAAAAAAATAAAATTAGGTAGGTGGGTTGGTGGGCCAACCCGGCTCACCACGGGTTCAACCCGCATGAGCCGGGTCTAAATGAGCCGGGTTGAAATCTGACCCGCATATAAGTGGATTGTATTTTTCAAACCCAACCCGGGCCGAACCCGTGACGGGCCAGGTTGGCTCGCGAGTTGTGACCCATTTTGACGGCTCTAGTTAAACAACATATTTAAATTAGAAACACATTGCCACACTGTAATAAAAAATTGTTTTCGTTATATACCACCAAATGTTTTAATAAGTCTAGATACTAATTAGAAATGTTCATACATAATCAAGGTAACACTCTACCATTTCTTTTTGAGAAAATAACACCGATGACCCTACCAAATTTAGTATTTTGTTTGTTTTACGCTTTTTTTTTTTCAACCAGCGCTTAAAATAAAAGAAAAAAAAAAAACTAAATAAAACAACATCTAAAGTAAATTTGTTTCCATGTACATAGGATAAGAAGTAATGTAGAAAGATTTTGGTTTATTAGACTACAATATGTATGTATGTACAATATGTACCGACTCGTTTCACAATCAAATAGTTCACCAATAGGCTGATTCATCACAACAATTATCAGTTTCAAATATGATTAATCAATTAATGTTTAATGTGATCAACAAAGTATTTATTTGCTTTTGTTCATTGCTCAAATTGGTTTCTAGTAAGGTGGTTTGACTTTCTTTCTTTTTTTTCCTATTTTTCATTCATCTGTTTCTCCTATATGATTCTATTGTATCGTTTGTGTTGGTTAGATGGTTTAGATCAACCATGACCACTTTGGATTGACATACCTTATATCGGTGGATGATATTCAATCCTATAACATAACACTTTTTTGTTGTCTTCGTATACTGTACAAATTCTTCTTTGGGAAACTTCATCTCCAAAGGAAGACACTATGGCTCCCAAGGCATTTATGCATGGTTGATTGATCAACACATTGTATGATGTGTTGGCCTCTACTAAGAGATATTTGACCCTGATCTCTCGGTTATCCCTTTCAAAACCGAATCGAGTATGCAAGTCTAGATAACCATAATTATTGACGATTCTCCTAAGAATCCTACAATATGCTCATTGTAGGGAAGAATGAGATCTTCAGCTATGTCCATCATGAGAAATGTCTTCTAGTAAAGGATATTGATTGAGCTACATTGGTTAACTAGGATCTTGTTTATAGCATAGTCGACAAACTTGATTGATATGACCTTGTGGTCTTGACCAGGGTCAATCGCCTTGAAATCTTCTTCAAAGAAGGTGATGGGAAGCATGTTCTTGATTCTTTTTTCTACCAAATGCACTGTTTTGAGCACTCAAATATTCCTTTTTTAGGTTGATGTGGTGTGTCCCCCATCAACAAAACCTCATGAAATAGTGTTGAACATGCCTTTCAATGGGCGGTCACAACTTCTGCTTCTACTTTGGCTTCTTCTTTTAGGTGACTCCTTACACTGATGGGTTCTTGTCACTGCTCGTTGGGGGCTCCAAGACAGGCTTTGCTTATACCGGTGGGCTTTTATTCAAGTAGTCTTCCCTAACAAACTTCTTTAAGTCTTCCACTTGAATAAGCTCTTCTATCTTGTCTCTCAAGGTCGCACACTTCTTAGTGGTGTGACCTAGGTTGCAGTGGTATAGACAATGCCTGTTACCATTCACATTCGAGGGAGTAGCTTTTTTCTTAGGTGGAGGAAATAAGTTTGTGCTGAGGGCTTCTTCGAGGATCTTGGCACGAGGAACGTTCAATGGTGTGCACTAATGAAAGTGTGGTCCCTTGATTTGCTATTTGGATTACGAACCAAGATTCTTCTTGAACAATTTTTTATTTGTTCCTTTCTTTTTTCCTGTGACCTCCAATCACATCTATTTATGAAAATCTCTCAATTCCTCCATTTACATGAACTTGGTCGCTTGTTGCCTTAGTTCATCCAAGTCTTCAACTGGTTGATGCATAGGTTGTCGACGGATGATCCCAACTGTAACGTTATTATCATGTGATACATAGTCACCTCATTACTTATGTTCTTGATTTGTAGGGCTACCTTTCCAAATTAGTCCATGAACGTCCAGAGGGATTCATCCTTCTCTTGCCTGATGTGGTGGGCTTGTGGAAAACTGAGTGTTAATCGAGTTGCCCAAAAGGAGAGTGAACTATCTTAGTGTTGCACCCTTTAGCGAAGTGTGGACTTTACACCAGATGGCGTTGTTCGTCATGTATAACACCATCTGGGTCACTAACATGTTGATGTGCTTGTCCAGGTTGGTAGACCCATCGTACTTCTTAAACACTGACATCCTCCAATTGCCAAGCAATGGAGTATCCATGATGTCTGCAGTGAATGGGTGCATTCCCATCAAGTTCAATGTGATAGTTGTAGATGATTAATGATGTTTGTTTTTGCTGATGCTGCTTTCTTGAACTATTTAGTTTGACTCATTATGTGGCTTATCTTGAGTTGAGAGGGGTGGAAGGTATAAACTCTCTCATTCCCATATCTTGCCTTATAAATGCATTCTCAGTGATTATGGCCTTCAACTTCTCTTCGTACTTATTATTCATCACATCCATCTCTCTCCTCATTTCTCTCATCATCACCATAAGGTCCACATGTTGCTCCATCAATGCCTCTTCCACCATTATGTTGCTTATCATGTTCCTCGTAGTTAGCATGATAATAGAAATGCTTGCTTGGTCCCATAGTGGGTGCCAAATGTTTTCACAAGATTGATTGGACACTCTCAACTTCTTTATGACTTGGTTTTTCGATCGCTCATGTCCTAAATTTTTTCGTTCTCAAATGTATTCTGTTCATTTATCGGGAATTACTCAAATAATACTTGTAAAAGACATTATGATGCTTAAGTTAATAGATATATAAGTGCAAAAGTATTAAATACAAATTAAAAAAATCATTATAAAAACCTACCTTACTTTTTATTTATATTATTTTAATGAATTTTTACTTATCACCTACCTAATTTAGCTTATTTACATTTTAGACTTTATTAATTGTACTAAAAGTCAATTATTTGGTCATGTTTGAGATCAACTATTGATGTGATCAATGGACCAATAAATTGGTTAAAGATTTTGAGTTACCTGACTAACACATGTTTGTATGGAAATACATAAATATAATTTGCATTAAACTTTTAAGATTCTATATGTAGTAAACTCAATTCTCCTTTTGATTGAGTTTTCAATGACTGTAAATTTCAAATTGATTTTTGATGTTTTAGATTCATTTTTAACTATCATTTAACAAAAATCTTGCAAAAATCCATCTGTGATGGATAAATCTTTATTGGTAAATTATGCGATTTGATTTTTTTTTTTATTGTGGTCATCAAACTTAGGCATAGAACTGAATTGACACAATGCAAGGAAATGACTAACCAAAACTGAGGTAATCTAGCTTTGAGATTTATGCATTTTTGCATTTTTGCAGGGAAATGACAGCAGACATGATAAATCAATACCATAATAACAACATGTTGTAGTACAAAGTGATAAAATCTTATCACAAGTGAAGACAAGATAGTGCAAAATATCTGACTAACAACACAACAATGTACTACTGTGTGAGAAGCTGAATGAAGAAGATATCACTATATATATATATATATATGTACTCTTACAATTTTAAAAGTTCCTATAGGACAAACAAAATTTTCTCCTTAAATAATTAGCAAGGAGTTTAGTTTTCCGTGAGCAGGCATGCATGCAGCCTCACATATAATTAGGAAGTTCATATATTCAATGCACAATGGCAAATCAATTTAAGTAATATATCTGTCAACATCATAATGAACCATAAAACACCATTTGTTTTTATCATAAAGACATTACTTAAAATATTTGTTAGATTATAAAATTACTTTAACCTTTGTTGATTTGAAGTTTCAGGAGTATTTTCTTTTTATTAAATACATATATTAAATGCAAAATACTTGGAATATTCTAATTCTTTTATAAAAAGTAATCCAAAGTACGGTTTAGAACAAAGAATAAAAAAAAGGTAAAAGAAACAAAAGAGAAACTACAGAAGGGTAAGAAAATCATAATAAAAAGAGGACTGTACTCTGTTTCTAAATACTACATAGAATTGGGCTCAGTAGAGGTTGCTCCATCAGTTATATTTCTGTATCTGTCCAGAAAAAAAAATACTGACAAAAACTATACTTTACATTTAAAATTGTATTAAATACAAGCCAAATGGAAATTAATCATTGTTCAAACTTTTATAGGATTTCAAAACTTTAAAAAATAAATGATATTAATTTTTTTACATATTAAAGAAAGTGTTTTAAGTTGATCTTTATATTAATGTGAAATAATGTAAATAATTTAAATGTTAGTCTAAAATATCAAAATATATTAAAATTGTATTTCATAATATTTTCAGAAACACTAAAAAGATATCAAGGCTAAATTTAAAAATATGTTTGACCGCAATTTTAATATTTTTGTAAAGGTTTTAAAATTTAAAGAAAATGAAAATAAAAAACAGAAAGAGAAGTTATAATTAGACTAGAAAATTTCTGAACAGTATCACAAAAATATAACTTTTCCATATCTTATTATAATAAGAATAAAAAAAATAATATAGTATCACTATGAAGACGATAACATTTAAAAATACTTTTGATCTATAACAAGCATGTGCAAGTATTACATGTACAGGCTATATTTACAAAAGAATAGTTTTTTAGAGATGAAACAAAGTGTCTGTATCAACAAAATTACCCAAATGAAATGTGACAAGTATCTCTGAATAGATAACTTTAGATTCAAATCTTATCTCTAAAGAAAAGTTTTGGATTGAAATATAGATAGAAAAATTGTGATTAGAAGAAAAAAGGGTTCATTAAAGAAGTGAATAAAATGTGTAAATAAATATTTAATGCAATAATAAAAGTAAAGAAAAAAACAGACATATGTTAATTATTAGTTTTTGTACATTCTATGCTGCATTTGATGAACATTAAATTGTGACTGGGGCATGCCATAGAAGATGCCAATTGCACGCCAGAAGGATTTGTTATTTAGTGTTGAAATTCAACAAGGCATATATCAGCATCTGTGTATAAATACAAGGTTTTGGAGTGAAAAGCAGAGATAACAATGGAAGAAGTTCGCAAAGGGTATGTTCCAGTGCTTGTGGGCAAAGAGGAGAAAATGATGGAGAAGATATGGGTGCCCATCAAACTCATCAAGCATCCCACCATTGTTGAATTGCTCAACAAATCTGCAGATGAGTTTGGATACCAGCATCAGCATGGTGTGCTCAGAATCATTTATGATGCTGCCAGCTTCAAATCTTTCATTCAAGACGCATCCAAGAATTGTATCTAGCAACTTAATTATGTGTATCTGGTTTTCTTTTATAGATCATTTCTCATCTATATGTAAATACAAAAGCAATAACAGTTATTAGTTTCTGTGTTTTAACCTGGTTTTTTTCACTCATCTGGTACAAACAAAGTAGCCATGTTTTCTCTTTCTTTCTCCCTTTCTTCTCTTGCCCAGTAATTCATTTCTTTCTGTGTTCTTGCTGTCAAAAGGGTTCTACTTTTAGCATAAAAAGATGTAGTTTTTTTGTGTATGTTTATGTTCAGGCAAAGCCATGAAATCTCATCTCCCAGTCTTCTTTTTCGTTTATCCTTATGTTTATCTCCTTTTCCATCTTTTAGTTCTTGTCTCCAATGGCAAGACTACACTATGTTGTGGTCACATTTTCAGAACAGTGAGGTTGTCTGTAATAAAAAAAACAATACGGAATCTCTTGATTTTATCGAGAAAAGACATGGCAGAGTGAATTTGCAACGCGGTGGTGGTGACGCAGTGATGCGCGTGGTGCTTACGCTGCATGTTGATGACATCGAATGAGTTAATGGTATTGTGATTAACATGACGACAAAGTGAAAAAGGTGGTGATTGCTAAGGTGAATGTAACATGTGGAAGCAGCATGCAAAGACTCCTAGTGTTCAAATTGCAGTAAGAGAAAAAGAAAAAAGAAAATAATAATATGAATTGCTTATTTTAAGATGAGAAACTATGTTAGTTTACATACATTCGCATTAATGTAGGATTTAATGTTATTAATATAATCTTTAATTAAATATATAATAAATAGTTTTTTTTTTTATATTTTATAATAATTCTATCAATGTAATTATGAATTACATTTATAATTTTTTATAGATTTAATGTATATATTTATGGTTTTGAATTTTCATATGATAAAAACATGTTACTAATAAATAGAGTGGAATATTTTATATATAGTATTAATGATATATCAATTAAATACTATATATTTATGAGATTTAATAAATTTTATATATATATATATATATATATATATATATGATTTTTTATGTGAATTTATATACACATAAATTAAATAAAAATAATTATATAAATACCAATAAAACAAAAAATGTGATAATAAATAAGTAATGATCATAAAAAAATTTATATTTAAGAGTAAAAATGTTATCCACTCTTTTCCTATTGAATACTAATTGTATCTTATAAAATATAAAAAAAAATAATATATAAATTTCAAATATGGACGTTTATGTATTAATTAAAAAAACATTAATAAAAGAATTCTGTTTAAGGGTTTTGGTCCAGTTAGTCAAACCAGTGGTTTTTACAAATATATTGTCAAAATAACATTTGAACAATTAATAGCGAAAATTCTAGCAACTAATTAGTGTTCAAAACTTTTCTTTAACTTTTAAAGTGGGTAATATAAAATCTTGTCTTAATTGAAATATATTGATGATGAATAAGGTAAAATATTCAAAGAAATACACTTAAAAATATCAGAATACTTGAAAGTAAGAGACTTACAAAAAATTAAAATCTCTTTCATCCTGAAATTTGCATAATATCTAGATAAAAAATTTACAACATTTGCAGTGACATGCAGGAAATAAAACAACTTGATTGTTTCCAAATATAAAATTTTTATTGATGTATCTATATCTTTAGTTGGATAAAGATTTATTGATTTATATATGAATTATTGATAAAAGATACTATTAATTTAGACTTTGTCTGAGATACATGTTTGCGTCCATATCTAGATATTAAAAGTAGAATTTTAATTCTACGTCAAGATAAAACTAATGGTCAGTTTTTACTTTATAAATCAATTTTAAAAAGTTGGATTAAACTTAACATTAGTTTTTAAAAGATAAATCAAATATTTAATTCAAAAAATATATGAATAACTACAATTTTGTTTATAAACTGATGAAAGTATAAAGTTAGGTTAAATTTGAAGTATATATTTTAATAGATAAACAAAATATCCTAGTCACTGAAAATACATATAGTAACATAACTTGATTTTATGACAGGTTCCACTTAATAACTAGAACAATTATTGGCCATTCTATCAGTTTTCATATCAGATCTTTAAGCAAATTAAAATAACTATCCTGCATTTTCCTAATATATGTCTCTTTTAAACAAGAAAAAAGATTTCATTATTCACAAACATTCCTAATAACAGAATACAAAGACAGAACTTTAACAGTGTTTCAAGAATTAAATCCCAATTGGACCAAACATAAACCCTAATTTCTAACCCTAAACTCTGCAAATGAAAAGCCTTAACAATTGAAACCAATAACTAAATGAGCATTTTAGCAGAGTAATATCGTGATTTTACACTCAGATATTCAAGTTCATTTTCTTTCTTCAAGTTTCTCAGGAAGATCTGCGAGCTCCTCCCAATCCTCCACTTCATTCTCCACTCCCAAGAAATCATAGAAAGGTACAGGAAGTTGTCTATTTGATTCTGAAGGTTGTTGTGACCCCATTCTACCCTACAAAACCAGAAAGAAACATTTTCATATTGAGCTAAAACAAAACAGAAACAATATTCAACCTTCCAGACACTTACTTGAGTAACTTGGCTAGGTTGGCTAGGCTGCACATTGCTCATTTGGTTAGGTTGAACATTCCTCACTTGGCTAGCTTGCGCATTCCTCAGTTGGCTAAGTTGAACATAACCACCTTGGCTAGGTTGCACATTGCTCACTTGGCTAGGTTGCACATTCTTAACTTGGCTATTAAGCACAGCTTGGCTAGGTGGCACAACAATGTCAGGTACAGTGAGTTTAGGGTTTAATGAGAATTGTTACGTACAGAACAAGAAACTGATTCTTGGTGAAGTCTAAAGAATTCATACCTGTAGGAGGGCCTGTTGCCATTGTAACCGTGAGGGTTATTTGTGGGTGGTGGAAGATTTGAAAGAACTTGAATATTGAAACCCTGAGAGTTATTCATTGGTGGTGGAAGATTTGAACGAACTTGAATATTGAAACTCTGAGAGTTATTTCTTGGTGGTGGAAGATTCGAAGAAGAAGGTACTTGACTATTGAAACCCTGAGGGTTATTTCTTGGTGGTGGATATACCTGAATATTTAAACCTTGATGATTATATATGGGTGTTGGAAGACCTGAAAGAACTTGAAAAGACGGTGATGGCAAAATCGTATTGTTTTGGAATAAGGCTACACAGTGTTCACATACATTCGTCGCTTCTGAATTTTCCTCTTCCCTTCTTTCCTGTCTGGCCGGCTCTTGATGTTCAGCCATTGGAGATCCTCGACCCCTTCTTCTTGAAGAAGACTCTTCACGTTCAGCCATTGGAGTTCCTCGACTCCTTCCTCTTGAAGTACGGCCACCATCCCTACCATTGTTAAAAGAATGCTTACTTCTCATGATTACTGCGCTAGATTATACTCTGCCTTCTGCTGCTTCAAGATGTGGATTCTCCTCCAATGCACTTCTATTTAAATACACAATTTTCAGGCTAACAGAATTTAAAAAGATCACATTTTCTTTATGGATTAGTTGCAATTACGATAACCCTATTTCAGGCATTATAATTTATTTTTCTATAGCATCTTAGAACCTATAAAATTAAATCATGAAAGAATATAATAATCTAATTAATAGAAATCTGTTCAATTAATACTTTAACGTTAATGCTAAGATGTTTACATTATTAATTTAACATTTATACACAATATATCTAAGGTGAAAAAATTTACCATGACATTTCTATAATTAAAAACAATATATATCTACATCAAACCTACTAAAATGTGATCTAAATGTTATTATTTTATTAACAAAAAGATATATTATACCTATAATAATAGTACTCAAAATATTCCAACCCATTTATAAGATATGTACAATACAATAATAATTAAAAAAATTCTTCGTGATGCATTGCAATATTTCATCCTTATTCTACAAAATATATTTGTGTATCCATTGGGTTGACTTTTACATTTGTTGTCCACATTTTATTTAACATAAAGTATGTATATAAGTAGTGGCTGCAAAATTATTAAACTTATATTCTTGATTATGTTAACTTTTTGTCATGGAGATTTCCTACTGCTCTTGAACCAAGTTTATATATAAGTTAGAAGTGCACCAATATATCACTTTTTAAACTAAAAAGGTCAATCATCACTGAAGGGGCCTCCATGATGGTAATATTTTGAAATAAACACAAACTTTATAGTGACGATTTTGAGTAAAATTGTCGTTAAAATGAAAAATAACAACGGGTGGATGTTAAATCGTCATGGAATTGACAAATAGCGACGATTGTTACTAGGAACCATCGTTGAAATTCTCAGTAACTTTTCAAAAGAGTGAAATTTTAAAATGTCATTGAGAGCATTATTTGCCTTTGCCACTCGCGACCACAAGCGTTGTTGAGTGTGTTTGCCTTCGCCTTAGCAGCCTATTAAAAATATTTGATTTGTTAAACGTGTTGGGATTGAGAGTGGAGGTATCTGACGTTCGATAATTATTGAGTTATCTTTAATTTTTCGTTTGAGATTTAGTACATTGATTTATTTATTATTCCTTTAATTTTAAGCAAAGTAAAATTTATTGGAGGTTGTCTTGAAAATAATCGTATTGAATTTTTAATTGTCTAGTTGGACAGTTTGAGAAGAGTAATCACATTTTATTAGTTGACTAGTACATAAATTGTGATTTACATTTCATATATATTACTCAATTTCGGTTTATTGTACTTCGTGTTAATTTTTGGATACATATTTAATTGTGTAGATTTTATGTCATCATTTTCATTTCGTGTCACTTGAAAATCAATGTGAAATGTTATCAAAATTTTGTAAAATATAAAGGGTGACGATCACAATTTATGTACTATTCAATTATAATAAAAGTAAATCTTTTCGAATAGGATATGGTCATGCATTTTATGAGAAAAAGTGATATTTGCATGCATTTTGAAAGAGTTTATACAATTCATTCATTGTAATGTTGTTATTGGAGTAGAAAACATAAGTTTATATATATATATATATATATATATATATATATATATATAAACTTATACCAAATTATTATTATCATAAGTTTTGGGATAAAAAGATTTTAGTAATTTCTATTTAAAACTCATTAGTGTAAACATAATAATAGATGTGATTTGTATCCAAATAAATATTTACTAAAATTCATATTACAACATGTGTGTTTATATGTTTTTCGAAAATATTTCTAAAAAAACCATCATACTGATGTAATGTTTGTTTGGTAAGGTGACAAAAACTTCAATCTATACTAAATAGTGCTTTAAACTGTGAGCAGTTAATATAGAGATCCAGTTATTTACATATTAAATTCATTTCACTCGAAATTCAAAATGATCTATTAAAGATATACATAACTGTTTGTTGTAATTTTTTTTAGTTTTGATAAAAAATTATATTTCGGAAGATTTATATTAAAGTACGGAAAGAATAGATTTAGGAAACAAAACAACGTCTTACATTGCAAATAACTTTAATTTTCTAAATCCAAATTAATTATTTTAGTCTCCCGTCAAGATATACAAGTAAATGTTTGTCTGAAAATATTCTTATTTTACTTTTCGATCTTCGAAATATTAAAAATCATATTTAATTTATACAAATAACTTCAAAAAGTGATTAGACCAAAAGTAGAATTGTTACTGTGGATGAATTAATCACCCATGAAAAAATTGTTAATGGATAAATTAAATGAATTTTATCAGACGAATTATGGATAGACCAAATTTCTAAAATATTTTTTAGTATTAATGTATTAATAAACTATTTCTATCTGATACATTTGGCACATAATCGCTTGTGTAGCAGATAAAAGGAATTTACATCAGCTTAAACTAATCAATTATATAGGGTTTCGGATCACCATTTTCCACACAACATTTCTAGTAAATCATGCACTGAACATACTACACTTTAAGAAATATTTTGTACGCGACGTAGGACTAAGAGTTCATGTAGTGGCATCATTCATAATTATCTATTAAACAGCAAGAAGTTACCTTCAATGAGCTTCAACAAGTTGACGATACAATCGTGCACAATATAGATGCTGAATAGGAGCTACAATAATTAACTTCGGAAGCAGACTCACTTCTAACCCGATGGATCTTTGAACAACTTCCCTTTCATAAGTTAAGCGGCAAGTTAAAGTAAACCGTAAATTAAACAAAATTTGCCTTTCATCAAGAATGCAACATTGAGACAAAGCAGTCATGCTCATTCTTAATTCATTTTTCAAATGGACATCTGTGAAGCTCCCAAACGGTTGTCAGAGAGGCCAATCATAAAAAATCTGATGGCTTCCTTCATTGGCAATTATAAAGTAAACATAGATCCACTCCAACATTTCATGAATAGCTGTCATGTATCTTTAGATCCGACGACAAACTTGGCAATGAAAAATCCTATTGTATCAAGGGGAGATGATGGATCAAACCTCTGAACAAGCTCTTCCTCCCCAGGTCGTAACCACTCCCTGTATAGACATCATGATGTGAAACCAAAAACTGGCACTGAATTTTTTTTTCTTTTATTAGGATAAAAAAAATGGAAGGTATATCCTCCAATACTTCTGAACAGCATTACAAAAGAATGAGTGTGAACAAAAGTGCTAGTGTAAGGGAGAGAGACAAGAGATGCAAATTCTAGGACTAAGGGATGAAGGGCTTACTCTACATATCCATCCGGAAATTCACAGCTACCAACTAGACCCGGTCCCCCAATTCTTGGATGCTGGAATAAATCAAATAGCAAATACGAATAACTCATCAGAGTGTCCTAATAATTCATTACAGAAAAACTAAACATCGAAATTTGTTTCATTGTTTATAATCAACACTTTACCGTCTTAGTTAAAAATATAAACCCGTTTAGGCATTCTTCAGTTAATTAAATATATAATCAAATTTTGAAATATAACAATTCAGCCACAGAATTATGTAGCCTACTCGATTGAGAAAAAAAAAAAAAGGAAGTTGATATTGCAAAGAATCAGCATCAAACCTGCGGTGCCAATGACAGATATTTGTATTTATCCAAAGCATATCGAACTAATGCTTCATTCTCACCGGGATTAATCGTACAACTATATTAAGACAATGACCAATAAATCAGCTTCACAGTACCGTCTCACAAATAGAGTTAAAATAAATTTCAGAAGAGTTCATCGTGGAAGCAGATTCCAAAGATGCGGCCCGGAGATGTAAAAAATATATTTCAGACCATTAACAAAATAATCCAATTAGAATTCAGCAGTTAGATATACAGAGGAAATCAAAATCACTAACGGCATGCTAGGTTCAAGAATGTATAAGAACAGAAATGAGATGATTTTGTTGGGAATTAAGCGCAAGAGAGGTCAAGACTCAAACTCCATACCAAGTAGTTTATCTTACTAAATGAGACCCCTGACATTGTCACCTCCTTTACGGACCGGTCTCCACAGCAGTTTCACTCTATCAACACTGACCCAAAAGTAACCTTTTTCTGAGACAACTTCACTCACCTATCAATGTATGGTTTGCACCTTCGTCCAACTTATAGGTAGCCTTTCATAGCTGAACTCTCCACGAAAACACCCATTATAAGGACTCAAACACAAGAAGAGAGTTGAACATAAAATACTAGTCCATTAGATGGGAGAGTCACAAGGTTTAAGTACCACATCAAGTAGCTTAAACTACTCGATGTGAAACCCTTAACGTTGTCACCTAGGAGTTTTAGTTTGCACCTTGATCCAATCTCCAGATAACCTTTCTGTAGGCCAACTCTCAATGAAAGCATCAATGTTAAGAATTAAGTACAAGAGGAAAGCTCAACCCAAGACTTAAATACCACATCAAGTAGTTCATCCTACTAAATGTGAGAATCCGAATATTTTTAGGTTGTTTAATAATAAAGAATGTGGAAGGAAAGAAATAAAAAATGTTTATAAAATGACATTATACCCTAAATAAAAAAGTGGTATGCAACATAATAAGGATTTATTTTTATCTTTGGATATAAAGTAACTTTGTCCCCTTTTTCTTTCCAATTAGGAGGGAAAGCATCTAACAATGAGATCCTCATATATAATCCAAATTTGTCATGGTTTTCCATCCTTCCTAATTAAATCGTCCCTCCCCTTTCCATTTAACAAGCATGCCTTCAATGTAACAGATATGCTCAGAAAGATTGTGCAAATAACAATGACATGAGATTTACATGTAGGCAATCTTTTGGCACCTACTGGTAAGAAATTCAGACAAGAACAAATGCAATTGCAAACTCTCATAACATGAATATGGCATGAGAAGTTGACATAGCATGATTACTTTTCCTATAAAGATAAATTATAATATATAAACCAAAACAAAGGACAAGGATGAAACCTAATAAAAATGTCATAGGCAATATGGAAGAAACATGATCATATATCATAACAGAAAACACTCAAGTATGCATAGAGATGTGATCAACCAAGTACATCCTTACGTGGAGTAGACAATTACTCCTCCTGGTCTTACTAATTGAACCGCTTGGTCAAACATCCTTCTCTGGTACTTTGCATGGTTTCTTAAAGATTCAATTGTTTCCTGCCAAAAGCAAATGCATTTCATGGTTACTACTGTTTTCTTTAAAAACCAATTATTTTGTTTTTAAATTTCTTTTCATTTTTTGATAAATAAAACTAAAGAAACTAACTTATCCACCCACGCATAGATGATGACTATGCATCACACTGGCCAACCTGTAAGTCATGTGATTGATCAAGTTCACAGAATACACTTTCTGGGAAAGAAGGGTGAATTTACCGTAGAATAATTTGATTCTTTTTTACTGAAATAATCAATTACTTCTGCATATACATTTCCATATTTCAGGCAAAGGTTAGGAAAACATAATTGAACACGTTGCAGAAACAGAAAATTAACAATGGATAAACCAAGAAATAAATGAGGACACAATTCCACTTCAAGATAAGCCAGTAGTCCCAATATCCAACACATTATAGGCAAAGAACGGTGAATTTATAATAGAACAATTTTATTTGCCAATTGCATTGAAATAAAAAGTCCTTCTACAGATTCCCGTATTTCACGCAAAGGTAAAGAAACAAATACGAACAAGATGCAGAAGTTGAACATTAACAGTGGTATAGATTAAAAAAAAGGACATAAACCAAGGGCTGAACATATATTTCAAGATAATGCAGTACTCCATATATCCTATTTATATTTGCACCAATAAATATTGATTGGTCTAAGCCTGCGTATGAGAGAATTCAAGTAAATGCAGTATATATTTCAATCAACAGATCCACTTCTACCTCTCCAGCAAATAATCGAGGCCTTAAACCAAGGGCTGAACAGGGAGCATCAAGAAGAACTCTATCAAAACTGTCAGGAGGAAAACCTTTTGATCGATCAACCCTACCACCGACAGACTGATTTCTTCCAGGGCCATTTCGTGCTCTTCTCATGTTCTTCCGGGCATCAGCTCTGCTCACATAAACTCTTCCATTTGTCTTTTCATCTTTACCTACAAATTATTCAAAAATGCATTTGTAAATTTTTGACAAAAAAATACTTCTCATGTCTGTAACAAATATAAAACAGGAGAGAAGCAACAAACCATGGCACAGAAGAAAAAGAACCAACAGAAATGCAATAAATATAATCACAAAATGTTGAAGTCTACTAAATTATGTCCAAATAAACATCATTATTCACTATCTGGACCATCTTTTGAAACCTTTGATGATGATGAGGCTATGTGTCAACAATAGATGTTCAAGAAAACAAACACGGGTAGAACAAACAACAGGCAACCGAGACAAACAATGATTCACATTTTCAGCTGATGCTTTTCTCTTTCATCTTTATAATACAAGAATACGTTTCTATGATGTTCACATTTAGCAAGTAATAAGCACTTAAGCAATTAAGGAACTCACCCTAAAAATATAACTATTGAGGGAAGAGAATCGAGTACTTAAATTTTTCATCAAACAACTCATACTAAATAAAAGACTTAGACACCCAATAATACCGAAGTCCCTATAATATACTTATGACTAAGAGTCAACATCTTGATGACTTTCAGTCTATGACACATCACTCGTTGACAATTCACTCAACTTCCTTGTTAGTTTAGAAACCTTTTGCAAGTGGCCATTTTTGAGACAGTAACACCTAGTTCTGATACCTACTGACAAGTACATGGGAAACCAACCCTCAAAAGCTAAGTATTGGTGCGAGGGGAAAATAAAGCATTTAAATACCCTACCAAACATGTCATACTACTTGATATGGGACTTAGGCATGCCATAATACCCAATTCCCAATCAGCAGACAATACAATCAATGAAAAAAAAATGTTAGACAATAAGAGTGGTTCAATGTGATTCTGGCCATTAGTGTGATTCAATTTCAATGTATAATTCCAATACATTTAATATAACAGGTTTAGCATTGAACTGAACTGAATACCTATATAAAACCCAATAAGAATTTTCTATCATGTGCAATGAACGAGTCAGAAAGTATCAATTAAAGACAAATATATAACTGTCCTCCAGAGTCTGAGAGTTTAAACCTTCTGTAACAATGGGTGACACTATTTCAACTTCCAAATTTGGGGAATCAAACACTTGATTTGTCACATCGTTTTTGGCATTATTACAGCATGGATCAGTCAAAGTATCAATATCATCTCTTCGACAAACAGATTTAAGAGCATCTAATTTAAATGTCTTAATACAACTCAAGCCCATTTCAGCAGCCAATTTCTGAATATCCAGCACCTAGACAATCATCAAAACTGATAGTTAACATACCATTAATTAATTAAAATTCTACAAGAATAATAGCATAGCATTAATTTAACACAATCATAACAAATGAAACTAATATTCTGCGTATCAAAAACAGGGTACAGAAGGCTGGCAACTAATGAAAGTTTTATGTTAGTAAAAGAACGTGACATCCACTTGCTGCAGTATACTTGAGTTCATGTAAGCAAGTAGTAATGGTAAGCTTTTTTACTAGAGTTCAGAATCCTCACCTTATTATGAGATCTATCGGTTGCAATGATCTCTCCTTCATCCTTCATAAGTATTGCAATTGCAGTTGTTTTCCCTCCAGGTGCAGCACACATATCTAGTATCCGTTCACCCCTTTGTGGATCTGAGTATATAAATATAAATATAAAAAAATCTATATAAAGATATATAGGACAAAATAGCAAGATGAGAAGATTGGAAATCGTTCTTAAAATGTGAACAAAACATAAAAAAGCAATGCAGAGGGGGAAAGATCTATAGTGCAAAGTAAAACAATTACTATCATAAAACATGTGTGAGACCGTAGCAAGACCTAACCCCCAATGATTATTGATAAACGTCCATGATAAAAAAAGATGAAATACTTTTTAAAGATTAAAAAAAGAACTTGATACAAATTATAAAGGCAACAAAAATAAAAGCAGGCATTAAACTATAGTAAAAGGTTAACATTACAAATATAAATGATTGAGCAAAGAAAACATTGAACGGAAAAGAATAGATTGGACATAGGACTATATAGTTGGTAAACAAAGATTTTTCAGATGGACTCCTTATTAACTATAAACATAATGAGATAAAAATTATATGAAAGGTAAGACTCTTCTCTTGATAATGGACTCCTTATTGACTACAAACATAATACGATAAAAATTATATGAAAAGTAAGACTTTTCTCTTGATAATGGTATATACAAAGATCTTTCTAATCCTCTTGCAGATTTGACACAGAACCCTCTCCCCTTCTTTCCCCCGTTAAAAGGGCATTTGCTGAGGCCCACGTGGTTGCTAGAGAAACATTATCCTATGAGGGTTCAAATCCAACTTCTCCCAGTTGTGTTTAAATCTGGAGTTTTAGAAAATGAATATGGTAAAGTATTTACTACCAAGGAAAAAAAAAATGGACAAAAATATCATTGAATGTAAATTACCCCAAAGTAAAAAAAATAAAAAATGGTACTCAAATATGTACCTAAAGCATGAGCAGCAATAATGCTAGGCAGATTTTGGAGAAATATTTCTCCCTCGAGCAAATCTGGAAAACCAAAAAAAGAAACATTAATACATCAGCCACACGCATTCAAAGCCTCAAATAATTAACAAAGTTTTCAATATACAGAGAAGAGAGAAATGTCAACCAGGAGATTGACCCAGGATTGCTAGAATATACAGAGTGGGGGCCACTACAGAGTGAAAAAACAATGCGTGGACAAAGAGAAAAACCAACAAATAAATGACTGCACAGGCAGAATGAAAAATTTTCATATTTTTTATGTGAAAATCCTCCAAAAATATATATTGATGGCACACCAGATTGTATCTCACACCTATGATAGAAATCTGTAGGCTTCATACAAGCTAGGAAAGTCTCCAGAGTCCAGGCTCTCCCCTCCCTCCACTTCCGAAACAAGAAACCATATAAAATCTAATTTCTTGAAGTTAATAACCTCATATATGCATAACAGATGCCAATTCTTATATTTTCCTTGAGCAATGGAAAGATGATCCAACCATAAACACATGCTAAATCTCCTAAAGAACCAATCATCATAACAACATTTAATGTTCTTCACTAACATTACCAACAGCAAATAATAAAGACAACATTTTAGAATAGGATTCTAAAAGCAGTGAAGTGAGAAACAGGTTTCAACAGTCATTCAAATGTAATCTTCGTTTCTCAAATATTTCATCAATTCCATACTAGAGCAACAATATTTTTTAGCACCAACTAAATGATATTATGGTAAATCTTAAACTAATCATGTAAATCTACTAAATCAAATTTAGTAAGTCTTCTTAGCTCAAATTTATTGGGTGAAAAAGTTAAGTTAGCATTGTCATGCCCCCACCATATGAAAACAATAACAGAAAGATTTCATAAGCTTCAAGGTTCAAGTCAATTCAACTGCAGTCAAAATAAATAATGATGCATACACTGTAAAGGAAAAAGAAAAAAACATATAACTACAATAGCATCAATTGTAAATGAAACTTGCAGTAGCATTAAAAAAATGCTTAAATACAAAAAAAAAAGGACAAAAAAAAACAAATTACAAACCGTGAAGGGATAAAAGAAAGAACAAAATAATCAATAATGCAAAAAAGATAAGAATACAATATAACATACGAATAAGAGTATTAGACGAAATTTACTATGAAAAGAATGAAGATCGTATACTCTATCCTTCATATCCACACCAACTCCTTCAGAAACGCGGAACATCCCAGCCCTTGACAACATAGCTGTTCCTTGCCCAATATAAAGCCCATTCCGTTCAAAATAATAAGCATCTGTTGAACAAGGAAAATACAAATTACTATCAGCCATGTCCCAAAAGTTTACTTCAACAGAAACAAACATTTGTCTTCACAAAACATCCTTCACATAGTTTCCACAATGAATAAACCAGTAATGTCTTACTGTTTAAAATTTGATTATGAAAAAAAAAATATATATCTACCAAGTCTGTTTGAAAATACAATTTTATCTTCCTGATGAATAAATACAATTTTCCCCTCTATGGTTTTTCAGGTCATGCAATTCAGGATTTAAGTGCCAAGTTAAAAAAAAAAAGTCAGGTCGACAAACATATCACCCAAACAAGAATACACACTCGCTACCTGTCTCGGATCCTTGGAGAACAGTGCCACGTGTCATAGGAATTCCCCAACCCCCATCAGCACCCTGTTGCTCGACAGCAACCGAAACCGCAACTGTATCTCCTTTCTCAACATGAGCACTACAAGCCATCACACCAGGAACATATACCTAAAGCCAATACTAACATTAGTAACAACCAATCAAACACTTCAAAGCACATAATTCGGCAACTGGAAAACAAAGTACTAACCTGAGCACCTCGAAGAACTGCCTCAGCACACTTCCTACTAACAATGACCTCCTTGGGAGGTGCCACACCATAATCGATACGGTGCGGTCCCGAACCCCAAACAAACACCACATAATCAAGGCCGGGAATTCTGCATTTGGAAAAAGGAGCAGAGGCATCTTCCAAACACTCCTTCAAGGGATTTGACTCGACATCTTCGAATTCCGGTTGCACCGCCACCGACACGTTCGAGACTAGCGGGCGCAGCTTCTCAATGACGGCGTCGGCAGCGGACCTGAGCGTGTTAACTCGAATGCACGAGTAGCGGGAAGGTCGGCTGCGAATTGGAAAACTCAATGAAAATCAAACAGTTACAAGAACTAAAATATGTTGAGTAGTTAGTTGAATCAAATATAGTAGTAACGTGTTCATCTCCAGAGGAATTAGTGTGGAACTGCATGTTACGAGATAACGAAAAGTATCGGAAAATGAAAAGAGGTGCGTACGTTAGCGCGGCGGAGATGCGAGAGAAGTGGTCGGCGCCGTAGGCATTGAGGAAGTATTGGTGAAGCTGAGGGTTCCAGTGTAGAGAGGGGGAGAAGGAGTATCGGTTTGGAGAATCGGAATGCGACATGGTTTGGTGAAAGTGTGTTGGGGAAAAGTGAATGGTGTTTTGGTGAAGCCTTCTGTAACTGCCAACCAATAATTCCCTCCCTTTCTTCATTCAAACACAAGCTAATACCAGACACGAGCGCCGTAGCACTCGCACACCATGAGCCAGTACGGCTAGGGCTTCAAGCCTTTTTCATTTCCCCTATATTTTGCAAAACAGTTGGTATAAAAAATAAAAAACACTCGTAGACCACATTTTTTTTTTACTTATTACCTCTCATTATTCACCTTCATTTCATACTACTTCTCATTATTTGTTCACTCTATTTTTCTTTTAGAAATACAAAATAGTTTTAAACTCATCTCTCCATACGAATTAATGTCGATTTATGTGCTTATTAATAAATAATTAAAGATTAAAAAATATATTTTTAAATTTATAATTAAGTTTTGAATAAAATAAATCTTAAAATTAATTAAAAGTTTTAAAAGTTAACATGTTTAAAAATTTAAGACTTAAATACTTTTTTTTTCTATTTTGTTGATTTTGTTTAATGTGAAATTTATTTATTTTCTGATGTTAAATGTATTTCAAATTTTTTGTAATTTATGTTCAATTTGATATTTTTTATATCTAGTTTAAATTGTTAATGTGATCTGTGTAAGTTGGAATTTGATCGATAAAAATTTGTCAATTGGTATTTATCCATCACACATAAATCTGACCAATGTGATGTTATCATATCATCATTTTTAACCTCTTAACACATCAAAAACCTAGTCACCATCGTCAACCAAGACACCTCCAACAACTCACACAACCTTCATCTCTTCTCATAAGAACCACCACTACTACGTCTTCATGCTTTCAACCACCATGTTTGTCACCTGAATCGCACCTTTATCATCATCGCAAATAAGTCCTAAATTGTTGAATAAATTTAAGGATTTTTTTAATCAAGAGTGAAAAAGTGTCTTAATGAATTAGATTCTTTTTTTTTCAAAATTTAGTCTAAATCCAATAAAATGGATTGAGTTTGTAAACTAAAATTATTTTAATTTGAATAATCATATTTAGATTTTTTTAATGTAATTTATATTTAATCCAAATTAAATATATTTTGTTAATTAGATTAAATATTTGAAATCAATATAATTTGTTTGAGTACAAGGTTTATTGGATATGCATTAGAGTAACTTGGTTTAACACTGTCCTAGGTTTGGTTCACTTGATTTAATTTAGGTTTAGATTGTCTCGTCTCAATGTTGACAAGAGCTAACTTGAGTCAATTTAGAATCATATTGACTCAATCAAACCTTGGTCTCATGACTTTGTTCTACCTAGGCTTGTCTCAACTTAGACAATTTGACTCGATTTAGGTCCAAACCAACTCGATTCAACCTGGGTCCATATCGACTTAATTCAACTTTAAGTTTGTGATCACTCGATTACCTAGACTTAGGCTTGATTCTTTAGGTGTAAATTGACTTGCCTCGACCGTCATCATATCGACTTGTCTCAAACTTCAACTCGAACATAGTTGGTTCGACCTTTGGCCACACTTGACTTTTCATTGGTCAATTTGGCTTCATCTTCATGTTGAACTAACTCGACTTAACATTTGACTTAGACTAACTACTTAACCTTAAACTTAAACCAACTTAACTAGACTTAATCATCAACTACTCGATTCAAGTTAAATATATTTTAATTTTTTAGGTTCAAAATCCAAAAAGTAACTTTTTCTAATTCAATTCAATTAAATAGATTTGACTTAAAATTCAAAAAACACGAAATTATATGAAATATAAATTTATTTAAATAAACTTAAAATAATATAGATTTTACTATAGATTAAATTTCACAATTTGTTTTCATCTTAACGCATGCTGTGTAAATAAAAGAAACAGATAAACTTGGATAAACAATTAAATTAAATTTAAAAAAAAATAGTTACATTTAATTTTGAAAGTCTTAACAAAAGAACACTTAACCTTTCTCCGATCCACTCGAGGAATAAGATATTTCATGACAAATTATTTATTAATTTTTATAGAATTTCAAACAAGGGATTGGTACTATAAAAACAAGCCTTGAAGAAAAGATGTGTGGCAAAGTTTATAGAAATGTTTCGTTTCCTTTACGTTATCAGTTGAAAATATCAACGGAAGATGCATACACACCTGCAAGTCAGTTTCGACCTTATCACCCGCTGATTTTGTTGACCGGACCAAGTACACAGTAGGAGCTCTCAACCTTTCCTTATTGGATTTCACTTTCCTGGAAAGAGTTACTTTCAAATAGAAAATCTGAAGTTGATGTTCGATGTCAGTTCTCAGGTCTTGTGCCGTATACGAGAGTGAGTTGAAACTGTAGTCTCCGATTGAAAGAAATGGAACCATACAAGTATTGATAAGGACTATATATAAAAATCAACTAATAATAAAAGTATATATTAATATTTTTCTTTTTCTATTTATAAATTTTAATTTAATCATAAATACGTGATAATAAAAAGTGGGTTGGGTGGTGTAGACGTAGAATACGACGTGGTTTTGACTAAAGGCACCACAAACCATAGTTAGGTTTCTTTTATTTAATTCTTCACGGAAAGTCTCACTACTTAAACCCACCACCACTCATGCTAGTGCTCATCGATCAGATCGATACGTGAAAATTAATTTGCTAATGTTTGGGCATCTTCGTTAATTCCATAAAAAAACTTAGAATCTCGTGGAAGAAACACAACAACATTGTATTTCCAATAATAACACTAGTTTGATGTTCATCTTGTGCACGTATTTATCTTGGCATCAAAATTCAACAACCTTGTTCGCAATGTTCGTTTACACTAATTGCTTAGTGATTGAGACTTCTGGAGGTATTCACAAACAGTTTCAAGCAAACACATTTTGCACATTACCAGAATCATGTAAATATATTAGAAAGTGGGTTTAAGTCTAACTTTACTTTACAAAATCAACTTATAAATTAATGTTTACACTTCACTTATGTATATTATAAATTGACCTTATCTTTTCATATTACTTTTTCTTTACATGATATGAACGCGAAGGAATACACTTTTGTTTTCTTCTATTTGTATTAACTCTAACGCCTAATACAACCGATAAAAAAACACATAAAAAAACACACATAGAACACTAAAAGAGATAGTCTTAATCTCAACCGAAATTCGGATTTTCTACAATTTTTTTTTTATCTATTTCTATGTTATGCATTAGTTTTACTTTACAAAAGAATGATGCATATACTTTCGGTCATATGATTTGGTTGAATATTATTTTCAGAAGAGTTTCTTGGTTGGATTGTGGAAACTGAACTCAGTCGAAGTCTTCTTACTGAAATTGCCGTGTAAATACGCATGCGTACGATGTAGAGAATCCAGTAATCTTGTATGATAAGTTGAGAAAAAAAAATTGATATGATAAATTTTTCACTGAATAAATATAAAAGTCCTTAAATTTGGCTAAGCTCATATTAAATATTCTTTTGCTTTTGTGTTTTTACTATATATATATATATATATATATATATATATATATATATATATATATATATATATATATATATATATATATATATATATATATATATATATANTATATATATATATATATATATATATATATATATATATATATATATATATATATATATATCTGTGAATGGATTAACAGTTTCAGAAAGTTGTGATTTTTATTATCAGCTGAAATGCAAAGATTTGGAAGGTTAAATTTTGCAAATTATATTTTATAATATTTTTTTTATAATTATATATAATCAAAATTATAAAAAATAACTTTAAAATAGTCTCCCTTATCTTGAATCCAACCTTATCACAAATTTAAGTTTATGGTTTTCTATACTCAAGAAGAGTATATTTTATACTAAAATCATGTATATTTGAGCATTGATTCACGATTTTCTAAATGATTTTAATATGTTAATTATATTTCTTTTCGTTTCTTGAAAAAAGTAGTCTAAATACTTATTTATAACTTGTTAATATAATGATACGTTGAATAATACAGGTTGTATAAAACAAACCTTTTTTCAAGTTCTGACTATAAAGATTTTAATAATTTAAAATTACACGATTTGATGGATAAAGAAAATAGAGCGTTGAATTTTACATCACCTTTGAGAAAAAACCTATTCTTACTAAAAACAATCATTTAAATAGTTTTTGCTCAGTTAAAATATTATAATTCTTATTATATATCTTACTTTAAGTTTTGTCCTAAACCTACCCCTCCAAAATAATTGTTAACAATTAATGTTTTTCATTCATTTTCCATTTATTTCATTGATATAATAGTTAAATGAACAAGAATGGCATCAAAAGGATAAGAATCAAGCAATAAACTATACAATTGGTATAAAACTAGAAAAAAAAAGAGTAATATACGTCAACTAAAATATGTTTTTTACTAAGAAAGAATTGTATTTAAAAAATAATTCATTTTACAAATTAAATGGGGAATGGAGCAACAAAATCACACAATTTTAAAGATCAAAATCTTGATTAAACTATATATATAAGTTACGTGTGTGTATATGCATATATATTAAATAAAACAAATTCCAAAATATTTATAAAACTAATTTTTCTCTATTTTTGAATAAATTTCTCTATACAAATAAATAAGAATGAAACAAGAAATTCTCTATAAATTAATTTTCGAAAACTGTACATACTTAATTTAGCGAATTTAAACTAACTTTTATGAAGAAAACTTTTTTCATCTATTTATTTGTGAAAAATCTATTCAAACAAACCTTTTATCTACATTGGTCAATGAAGTTCATGTTTACAAATGTTTGTATATTAAACAAATTAGAAATCATTATGAATTTAATTTTAAAACAATCCCTACAAAAATCAACAAATTTACGATACGTATAATTTGTAATCATACAGTATAACAAAAAGTATTCATATGATTGATATTTTTAAATATAATCTCAAGTCTATTTATTTCTTATATGTCATTTTTATAGTTTATATTTTAATTAGAAGAATTTGATGTTACTTGATATGATCTAATTCTGCTGAATCATCACTATGATTTTTTTTAGCTCTCTGATATTATTCTGTTCAACTTTCCAGCTCCTAAATGGGCTCCCTTTTTGAAATTCTTTATGATTTGTTTCTCCTCAGTTAAGTCACAAAGGTGGATTTGTCTTTCTCCATGTTCCCTTCATTTGCAAGATCAGAAGACCCACTCAAAACTCTGACCAGCGACCACAGAGTTTTGGTTTCACTCTTCCAATTTCTGTTTCACTGTCTTTGACTTTGGATTGTGGCAGCCTAACTAAGAGTAATATCTATGTCACAACCCAATGAATCACGAAGCAGAGCAGAAAATCCCATGGAATTACCATACCATACATATATTTTTCTTCAGATGTATTCATGAAGCCGCCACTGTTCCTGGCTTGAGAAAATTCACGTAGCGTGTGGCTCAAAATTTGTTGCTATGCACGCTATAAGCGGTAAAATTGATTTCAAAACTTCAAATCTTTTGGAATTATCATCAGACAGACATTGACTTCAACATAAGTGTCTGTTATCTTTATTTTCTGAAAACTATAAATTGTTTTGGAAAATAAAAATCATACACCGTCTCCTATTAGAAGCTTTACAATTCATTTTAAGAGGTAATAAATGCGGACACTTTGTTGTGAATGAAACCGCGTGGTTGGACACAACCTTTGACATACATCAGGCTTCCAAGTCTTTCTCATTGTTGTTACAGATAAAGTCACACGATTGAAAGCTCAGAGTCGCACCACCTTGCTTTTCAATCCTTCTTTCTTCCTCTTCTCACCTTCAAAAACAATTCCCATCTGCCAAAGCCAATGTTTTCTCCTCAAAACACATAAGTTCACATTTTTTTGTAATTTCCATTGTCCTTGCATATCCCCATCATCTTCTTTAATCTTCCTTCGTTTTAAGATTTTGCCTTTGAGAGAAACCTGTGAACTCGGTTGCTTCTTTCACCCTCTTGGCCTAGCTCAGCTCAGAAACTCCGCTAGGTGCTTGATCTAGGATTCATCGGGTACAAGAAAGAGGTTATTATCAATACCATGGTTTTGAAGGTTTCTCTCATTATGGTTCTCCTTGTGACATGCTCCTGTGTCGTGGAAGCCTTTTCAATGAATCTCGATCATCGTCACAGCCAAAATGGATCTTCTCTGGCTGCCATCAAGTTTCCTGATCATCCAAGCTTTAGTACTGTCTCCTCTTCCGGGGACACTGATTGCAGCCTCTCGAGTTCTGAGGAGCTCGGGCATTCTGGGTCTACCATGACATCAGGTGAAGAAACTGATGAAGAGGGTGAGGCTTTTCCAGCTCCAAACCCGCACAAGCAATTGGTGAAACTCCACTTGAAACACAGGTCAGGGAGCGAAGATGCTGAGCCTAAAAAATCTGTGGTTGATTCCGCCGTGAGGGATTTGACCAGAATTCAGAACCTTCACAGAAGGGTCATAGAGAAGAAGAATCAAAACGCCATTTCAAGGCTGCAAAAGTCACAGAACCAACCAAAGCAGTCCTTCGAGCCTGTGGTTTCTCCGGGGGCTTCGCCGGCAGGTGGGGTTTCCGGGCAGCTTGTGGCAACTTTGGAATCTGGGGTGAGTCTTGGCTCCGGTGAGTACTTCATGGATGTGTTTGTGGGCACACCTCCTAAGCATTTCTCTCTGATACTTGATACTGGTAGTGACCTTAATTGGATCCAATGTGTTCCTTGCATTGCATGTTTTGAGCAAAGTGGACCATATTATGACCCCAAAGATTCTAGTTCTTTTAGGAATATAAGCTGTCATGATCCACGGTGCCAACTGGTTTCATCCCCTGATCCACCTAGGCCTTGCAAAGGTGAGAATCAGAGCTGTCCCTACTTCTACTGGTATGGTGATGGTTCAAACACAACTGGGGATTTTGCATTGGAAACATTTACCGTTAATCTCACCACTCCTTCTGGGGGGTCAGAGCTGAAGCATGTGGAGAATGTGATGTTTGGATGTGGTCATTGGAATAGGGGTCTCTTTCATGGGGCTGCTGGTTTGCTAGGCTTGGGGAGAGGACCATTGTCATTTGCTTCTCAGATGCAATCTCTCTATGGCCACTCCTTTTCCTATTGTCTTGTGGACAGAAATAGCAATGCAAGTGTGAGCAGCAAATTGATTTTTGGTGAGGACAAGGAGCTGCTCAACCACCCCAATTTGAATTTCACTTCTTTTGCCGGATCAAAAGAGGATTCAGTTGACACATTTTACTATGTCCAGATAAAGTCTGTTATGGTTGACGGTGAGGAGTTGAAGATACCTGAGGAAACTTGGCATTTGTCAGCAGAAGGTGCTGGTGGCACCATAATTGATTCTGGCACCACATTAACATATTTTGCTGAACCTGCTTATGAGATTATCAGGGAGGCTTTTGTGAAGAAGATTAAGGGCTATGCACTCATTGAAGGCCTTCCTCCTCTGAAGCCATGTTACAATGTGTCAGGAATTGACAAGATGGAGCTACCTGACTTTGGAATTTTATTTGCTGATGGAGCAGTGTGGAATTTCCCAGTGGAGAATTACTTTATCCAGATTGATTCTGATATTGTTTGCTTGGCTATTTTGGGAACTTCTCGATCTGCTCTTTCAATAATCGGAAACTATCAGCAGCAGAATTTCCACATACTATATGACATGAAGAAATCCAGACTTGGTTATGCACCAATGAAGTGTGCTGATGTTTAACATTTTCTTGGATTTATGTTGGAAATTTCACGTAGACTGAAAATCAGACAGTTTCACTCAGTTATATACCATGAAATCGTATTGGCGTGAGATCTCCAACAATTTGAAAGATGTATACTGCTGTATAGACGCATACTTGCAAACATGGTGAGTCAGGGAGGTAGGTTTTGGGTTTTCCCTTAGATGAAAAGTAGAAGGTGATATACACAAAAATAAAGAAACATGTAAGAAGTGATTATAGAACTAGGCTTCAGATAATTACACAAACCGCGTCATAACAGACACAAATATTGTTTTTTGTACACATTTTAACTGCTGCAATTTTGAGTGTCTCATTTAATTGTAATACTTTGTTCTTTCTATTCTATAAGATGTTCTCTCTACATTCTCAAAGGATAATTGTTTCATGTATATGTATAAACAAGAAATATAGAAACTCAGTTTTTTTTTTTCAAACTGGCAATGGAAGTTCTGTATGCTGCAACATTTGCTGTCACTATTCTATTTTCTGGTAGAATGTCTCTTTTAAATCTTACACTTTTTTATTTCTTTTAAAATGAAAAATAAATAAATAATGGCACATGGACACGGTTGCTTCAAAGATGTCGCATCAAAGTATTATTCAATAGCTTTTTTGTTAGGTACACTGCCAACTTCTTAACAGAATAAAAAATGCATGAAACAAAAGAACAGGTCAACTGTGGAATTGGCATAGGTAGTCTAACAGTAATCCAAAGAATTTTTATGAAAATATGTTACTTGTGTGTGGCATTTATAATATTTTATTGTATGTATCCCTGTTATTATTTTAAAGATTTATATTTTGATTTTGGGAGAAACGTGTTGGATTGAAAGCGCGTTGTTTGTTTGCAATGTTGGATGGAGTGGACCGTGGACTCATTTGCGCCCAACTCAGTTTAATATTATTTATAATTTTTTTATAAATAATAATTTATTTACACAATATTATTTATAAATTTTTTATTTACTTTAATAACTAAAATTTATTTTATTATAATAATTTGTTGTATTTTAATTTATAGTCAAAAGTAAAAATATTAAATTGGACATGGGCTTCACTTGCACCCAACAAGGAATGAACTAGTCCATTAGGGTTTAGTTTACACAGTAGTTGATTATCTATTAGCAGAAGAACAGCAATTGACGGAGCAATTTAAATCGGTGGGGATGGTTGCTGTTAGGGTGAGTAATTACAATGTTTCCATGATTATTGTGTTTAATTTAGTTTGGAGAGAGTGTGTGTGTGTGTGGATTCTAACGTGGCTGTGATTATGGTTGAAGCAGTTTCACCAGTACCAGGTGGTGGGAAGGGCTCTTCCTACCGAATCCGATGAACATCCTAAGATCTACCGCATGAAACTATGGGCTACCAACGAGGTCCGCGCCAAATCCAAGTTCTGGTATTTCTCTTTTTCTTCTTCCAAATGCTGCTAGTTCATGTTACTGAATCAATACAAAAATTGCAGTGCTTTCTAATTCTGAAAACGGTGGCCATCGATTACATTTTTGTTTTTTTTTTTTTATCATTGTTTTTTTGATAATTTTAATTTTTTAGGTATTTCTTGAGAAAATTGAAGAAGGTCAAGAAAAGCAATGGGCAAATGCTAGCTATTAACGAGGTGTGCACTTCTGAGTTGTTTCTTGCACTTAACTGAATTACTACGACCCTTAGTTTTTTTTACAACTTAAAAGGATAGCAGTGAAGCTAGATTTTTGAAGAATTCTGGAGCTCCCATTTTAGGTGTCTTTTTTTTTTTATTTCTTTAATGTTGGATTACTGGGTTTGACTAATATATCATTAATATTCAGAAATAAACTCCTCTCTCACCTGAGTATCAGCAACATTATTGCTTGCTGATATGTAATAGGTGATGCATTATATATCCCTTCTAAAAACAGGAAGATATTTTCATACTTAAGCCTTATGATTCAAATTTATTCATATTAGCAGTGTATCTTATTTTCAATTGATAGACGTATTTAGACAGTGGAGTAGGAAATAGTGTATGAGGTGTGAGAGACAGTGAAGTTTGGTTTGGACATTTGTGGGTGAATCATGGTCTAATCTAAGCCTCTTTAGGAAAGTAATACTTGAGCAAATATCTGTATTCAAGGTTCGAGATGCAGTCTAATTGAGCTGGACAATGGACATGGAGGTTTAATTTTTGTTCTGACTGCAGATCTTTGAGAAGAATCCTACCAAGATTAAGAACTATGGAATTTGGCTGCGATATCAAAGTCGCACTGGTTATCATAATATGTACAAGGAGTACCGTGACACGACTCTGAATGGTGCTGTTGAGCAAATGTACAATGAAATGGCATCTCGTCATAGAGTGAGGCATCCATGCATCCAGATAATTAAGACTGCCACCATCCCTGCTAAGCTGTGCAAAAGGGAGAGTACCAAGCAGTTCCACAATTCTAAAATCAAATTCCCATTGGTGTTCAAAAAGGTTAGACCCCCAACTAGGAGGCTCAAGACAACATACAAGGCATTCAGGCCAAACCTGTTCATGTGATTCAGTATATGTAACTTCCCTGATTCTCATCTCGTGCTGCTTGATCCATTCATGGTGTACATGGGAACTGCATAGAGAAAAGGTGATCATGTAGTGACAATCTCCAGTATCTGCAATTATATTTTGCATTCTTTCAAGGTCTGCAGATTGTTTTTGAAAGATGGAGTTTTAGTTAATTATATATAGATTTTGCAGAATCACATCTTTTCCTAGTTCTGGTGTACTTGTTCAACGATGCTTTTGAATTTGGTGATTACATTTTTGTTCCGATTCTGGGTTTATAGTTTGTTATTTGATATTTTTCTTCTCGACTTGTCACCGACCTTTGGTAGTAATACTGAAAGTGAGAAACAATTGAAAAGTTTGAGATATTAAATTGATGTGATTAAATAACAACAATTTGTAAAACCTCTACTTTAAGAACTTCGAAATTTTTTAAGCGTTATGCATTTACTTTGCAGGTAAGTGTTTCGTGCTAAAGCATCATGATTTTTATTATCATATTTTTATTTTTTATATTATTTGTTAGGACAATAATATAAATTCTATTCTTTTTTACATGTGTTCACTAATTCTAAGGCTTTTATTTCCTGCACCCCCACAAATTTCTCGTGCACCCCCTCAGTTTTGAAATGACTATTTTTCTTTTAGAAAAGTGACTTCTGGATACATATTTTGGAAGTTTTCTGGAATTTTTTTAAACAATATTTCCGGAACAAAATTTAGGAATGAAATTTTTTAAATGTAAGAAATGTGTTTATATATGGTAACACATTCGGAAGCACATTCTGCTCGCAGTTCTCTCACACTTTGGTCATTATTGAATACACATTGTGGTCGCTAACTCACTGTGGTCATTATTGTATGTATATGTATAATAATATGATGATAAAAAAGTATAAATATATATGTATATTGAAAGTAGAAATACCTAAATAATTAAATATAAAAAAATGAAATCGATGTGGGTTTAAACCCTACACGGGAGGAAATAACGTATTTCTAAATATTTGTGGGAAATCGAAAGTGGTAAACTATAGGAAAGAAAGGAGGTTTGTAAACCAAAACAAAATAAGGAAATGTTTGTATATTTTCACACGTACACAAATTTTCTATATTTATTTGAATTAATTTTTTTACTTTTTTTTAAATATATAAATGATTTTTTTTATAATTATTATATTCTTATAATGTGTAAAATGAATTGAATATGTCTCATAACATTACTCTTTATTAAACAATGGAAGATAACATGGGTCGTAACGAGTCAAAATTTTTTATTATATAAGTATAGTTTTCATGGGATGGATATTGATGGTTTAAAATTAGGATGATGATATTTTGACAATATTTTTTTACAACTTTTTTTATAACGGGACATGTGTTATCATTTTATTGGTTTATTTGAATTTGTGTTTAAAAAAATATTAAAAACGGACCAATCACAAGATGTCACATATGCGTTCTCAAAAAATTTTGTCACATATGCGTTCTCAAAAAATTGTTAAAAAAGTATTGTTAAAATGACTTTCTCCCGAAAAACATTGACAAGTTGCATGAAAGCAACTAGACTTGTTATGATATTATTCTGCTTAAGAAAAACATCACTCTGCTTAAGCATTTGGTTTGAGAAGGAGTATGTTTTTCTCAGACATGTTATGATAACGTGTGTTGAACACTGGGAAACAGAAGATAGTGTTCACCAGGGAAGTCTAACGACCCACTTTCTCTATCAGAACTCTCCATCAAAATCTGACACGCTTTTTTTCTTGTCCTTTTTCTGAAACTCCACATTCTCCACTATAAACTCAAAAAGCATGTGAAAGTTAACCCCACAACCACACTACTTTGAAATCTTACTTCATTATGTACCCCTACACACCCCACTTTCATAACCATCATTTTTCATGCAACAACCACTGATATTAGTCTATTATATTCAAAGAGTCTCACTTTATTAAGCTGGAATGTATAACTATTATCAAGGTTAAAACTTTATCTATTTTCGGCTTATTGACGGGTTCACTCTTGCTTCAAGATGATATAATTCTATCCTGATTTGGACAAAACTGTTTCGCTGTGCTAGCTGAGAAGAAAGGTAAGAGTGCTATGAATATTTCTCAGACACAGATACACACGCATAGAGTTATGTTATGCAAGTTTCCTAGGCCTGTTTGAGGAGAAACACATACAAATTTCAGAATGACAGTTTTTCTGATGTTAAGTCTTCTTCACTAGCATTGGAGATTGAGTTGGTTGGTCATCATCATATTTTCAGCAAAAGAATAAGGAATGGGAGTTCAGCAGCCGCTTGGTGCTTTCCTCTTTCAAGTAAGTATTGTTTTTGTCATGTTTCTCATTGTTAGCGCATCTGAAGAGCACAAGAAAGCTAGAGGCAGACATTCAAGCAGAAAGGACCATAACTCGAAGGTATTTCATTCTTCTGTTGTATTCTTCGTAACTTTGTTCAATAAAGTTGGCGACATCATTTTGTTTACTCTGACTCTTGTCTGCATTGCTTTTAAAAACCTCTATTTCATGGATATCATGTTTTGTTTGTGTGACTGATTCATGTGTGAAGATGAGTCCTAGACTTCAGTTCGAGATCACATTACATGGGCTTCTCTTGTGGGCTTCAATGGCGTTCTTGCTGCCTGTTGGTATACTAGTCATCAGACTGTCCAACAGAGAGGGGAATCGAAGAAGGCTTAGAATCATATTCTATGTTCATGCAGCTTTGCAGGAAAGTGTATCAAAAACCCCTGTTACATTTTTATGTCAAAAATCATTTTTTTTTTGTATACTTTATTAGTTTCTTAACCCTTTGCTTGGCAACCCATATTCGTAGTGGAAAAGAACAACTAATTTTATGGCTTCAATTTAGTTTAAAAGGGCTAGTTGTCCCAATGATTAACTTTTAATGATGGTGGAAGGGAGATAAGAATAGCAAGATTCCAAATTTGCAGTTAATTTATTTGTCTAACTTGTTAGTCACTACATAAGGTCAAGTGAAGGGCATTGCATCTTTGTTTATTGAAAAGGACTATAATGAATGCTTTCAAGTCAAGAAAGGAGCTTTAAGAAATAATCTTTTTGGTTATTGCAAGTTCCAGGCTTTCTCTGTAATTTTTTATTGGAGCATGTGAAAAGAACTATGTAATTATGCTGTTGTCTGTATCAATAACCAAGTCTTAACTCAAGTTAAAAGAAGGTCATAAGTGAATTTTGGTACACTATTAAGTAACTAGTTTCTTTTTAAAGCTTTCTTGCATTGATACTTCCCTTTCTATTAATTATTTGCACGTTTGTGTTTCTGTTCAACAGAAGCTTGCGGTACTTCTTGCTACTGCAGGAGCAGTCATGTCCATAAAAAATTTCAACAACTCCTTCGACAATAGTCATCAAAGATTAGGGGTAGCATTGTATGGTATTATGTGGCTGCAAGTTCTAGTTGGTATTTTTCGACCACAAAGGTGAACCACTGAGCTTCCTTTTAGCCTTAGCTAAACACCAAACTTAGGCAATGCAGTTACACTTTTCATGTCCTTTAAATTTATTTGAAGATTTTTCATGTTCTATGTTCATAAGTTCTGCATACAAAGAATGATGATTAGGGTACAATTATTCTCTTGTTTTTCACAGAGGATCCAAAAGAAGAAGTCTGTGGTTCTTTGCACACTGGATAATGGGAACTACAGTGTCATTACTGGGTGTCCTGAATGTATTCATCGGCTTACAAGCCTACCGAGAAAAAACATCTAAAAGCATAACAACTTGGAATATACTTTTCAGTGTTCAGATATGTTTGATTGTGATCTTCTACCTTCTTCAAGAAAAATGGGTCTACATTCAAAACCAAGGAGTGGTTTAAGACAACTGTGCAAGTATTTGAAAGACATAAGGGTACTGATAGACGTGAATTTCTCTCCATGTATGTTTCTGTTAGTTTCTTTTTCTACAGAAAAGGCACAGTCATTGAAGAGTTTGTAATATCTTCTTGTGAGATACAATTTTTGTTGTGTTCTAACAATCAGTTCTGATGTTTTTTTTTTTCGAACATTGAATTGTTGACGCTTGTATACTTCATGGAAATAGAACAACATATTACCCATGATGTTTTATAATGTTTAGGGACATTGTTTGTCGGTGTTTATAAGCATTTCAAAATACAAAGAACTTTCTAACCGAAAGGGAAAGACAGAAACTATAACTAAAACAGGAGAAAACAAAACATTAGGCTGAGAAATTATGTTAATATGACATTGATGTATCACTAAGTATCTTAATTGTATCACATTTCAAGGAAAAAGCTGTACATAGCCTGTTAATATAGCTATTCCTAGTATTATAAAAGGTGGAAGAATCACAAATGCTCCTATGGTTGCAAAGAAAACTGAATCATTCCTTTGTGACACTTCATTCAGGTAAGCTTGTCTTTTGATATTTCTCTTTTGTGAAATGGTCAAGAACTTTGCACTCACTTTCTTCAAGTTTTTACCCAGGGGTATGCTGAAATCATCATCCCTTTCTCCAACCAGCTGTGCAAGCTGTTCTCTTATTGTAAGTTTTCGAGAGCTACCATCACTTTCATAGCCTATAAACCATAAATGTTTCAATCTGTCATCCTTTTTTGAAAATTAAAAAGAAAAAGAACCAACTATTAGAAAGAGGTAATAAACAAACAGACATGGCTATAAAATTTCCATTTTTTCATACGTCAAGAATGTAGATTTTACTCTGAAATGAAAAAGCTTTAGCTGATTTTTATCTGATGTCAGTTGCTATTATTTTATCACAAACTAACCTTATATCTCCATTCATTGAGCAAGTGTTGAAGAAGGAAGAAAGGGTGCATTCACAGCTGATTTACTCAGTTAAAAAATTAAGGACAAACATCCTTATTTTCTCACTTTACACATTTCCTCACATTAAAGGAGCTCAATTTCATTCAGCTTTAAAACCTCCAAGCTAATTGTTTTACTCCTATACAACTACAATGCCAAACACATAATCTTGGACTAACAAATCTCATTACATAAGCCAAATTTTACCATGAATTTGGTCTATGCCTAATAATGATACCATCGTTATTGTTTCTTTTCTAAATTTGTACACTTACAAGGGGGACAAGGTAACATCAAAGTCAAGATTTTTCGTGGTTCCATTGATATTTTAATGATGTAGTAACAACATTTGAACCTTGTGGTCTCAAAAAAGTACCTATACTCTTGCTTTCACTTGCTTTATTAAAGACAATAGAACAAACACTTTCTCCAGCCATTTATATATCTTCTGCATATTTCACTCATTCAAACTAAAAAGTTAACAAGAACAGAAAAAAGGCCTTTTAACAGTGATAAAAAAAAGGCATTACAACAATAGCAGAAGACAACTCATTTGTCTCCCCTTCACATATAATTGGTTAAAATAGAAGGTGTTAGCTTGAATACCAGTGTTTGGTGAGCTTGTAGATGTAAGTTGCTCCAAAAGATCCAACTGGGCACGAGAAGAAGATAAAGATCCTGGCAACACAAGTCCTCAGAAGTCAAGCCAGATATGAAAAAGAACTGCATATTGTAAAATTTAGAAGATTTTTCACAGAAATTTCAGCTGTTAAAGATAAAAACATTACAGCAAAACTTGATGAAGAAATTAAATTAAATTGCAAAAATTTCAAATTCAATAAAAATCCAGACTCATTTCTCCCCTTGTAGCCACGTGGATGCAGCAAATATTAACTTGTAACTTTTCTGAACATTAGTGGAGTGCCAACCATCCAATAAAGCATAAATTACTTTGATATGTTTAAACAAACATAAAGAAACTAAAAGGAAATCCATGGTAATCTCCTTAAGCCCATATTTGAATTGAAAGAGTGAAATATATACCATTTCCAGCAGAAGCATCTGGGTATGAGATTCCAGTGTCAGTTCCTTGTGTTTGAGCACATGTTGTGAGAAAAGAGGAAGAAGGGTGATAGAATTTGATGGGGTTGTTATGTTTGTGTGTCAGATATGAAGGCTTTGAATGAAGAGAAGCAGTGGTAGTGAGATTGATGGCCATGCAGTGAGTTTTTGAGTTAGATGCTAATGCCATTCATTCATTCATTCATTTTGGTTTCAGCTTTGCATTCTAAGTGGCCAAAGGCGGCATTTTCCTGCCACAAATATTATCTGTGGAGGATTCTAGTTCTATGTACGACCACAACAATCACTCTTCTAAATAAATCCCCACCGTTCAAAATCATTTTCTATTTTCTTTGCTGAATAAGGACATAACACAATGTCCAGTTTATAAAGTCCTTTTCTAGCTGGAATTATGGCTTAAATTAATTCTTTCATTTTGTAATGATTTATTCTCAAATATTTTGCAAGCCCAATCCTCATTATTAAATTTTAAGTCAATTTATCTACTTCTTTAATTAATCACTTATAAAATTATTATTATTATTTTTGTACAATGCAACAACAACAAATTAAAACAATAGAATGGTATTGGCAGAGAATAAGTTCCAATTCCACATAAATAAAAAGCAGTGGTATGTATTCTATCAACTTGTTGGTTCCAAAACTTTTTTTTTCTTCAAATACAATTAAACAATTCACTTTAAGAATTATTCTTTTTAGAATACAGAAAAATAATAAAATAGCTGTTGATAGAATAAGTTCCAATTCCACTGAAAAGTATTTACATAAAACAACAGCAGCGTCTATTCTTTGGCTTAATTAATTTAATTCAAATCGTAAATACTTTAATAAATAAAGAAAACGACTATATCGATATCATTATATTTTTTTAAGTGTAATAATATTTGCATGTGTTAGATAAATAATGAGTCTAAATAAAAAGTATTTAGATATGTATAAAGGAAAGAGTTATTTTAACAATTTTTTTTTAACAATTGTTTAAAATATATATTATGATCGTTCGTTTTAAATATTTTTTTAAAATAAATTTAAACAGAGATAGTGATATATATTTTATTATCAAAAGGTTGTTAAAAAGTATTATTGAAATATCATGATCCATCTATAAATTATCATCAATCACAAATTATCATGTTTAGGATGTCAAAAAATTATTAAAATATTAAAAAAAAAAAATTTTAACAATCATATCATGATAAAAAAAATCAAATAAATAATCAAATGATACTTACATTATTTTAATATATTTATATGATTGATTGATAATAATATTTATAATTATTATTAATTGTGAAATAATTTTTCATCGAAAATTATCCTCATGTATATAATATAAGTGTTTCCTCTGCATACATAAAGTAGATATTCGTGTTTTTTGAGAGTTAATACTTCAATTTCCAGTTAACTGAAGCAACAGCTGCTGATCGTAGTTTTAAAGTGCAGGTGGACCCAAATGTGTCAGACGCGTCACCGAAACCAACCATTCAACGTTGGTTTGGGCAAGTTGCCACCTTTTCTTAAGAAGATGCATACCGTCTCTTTCTTCCTCACCATGCAACGCAGACAACAGTATTAAAGAAACCAACAAGGTTTCTGCTGTTGTCTACTACGTTAATGGCCAAGCAGGTTGTTCCTCCTCAATCTCACCCTTATGCCTTTCATGTCTCTGGCCCTCGCAATTTCACTTCCCTTAATTGGAGGGACCTTATTGTTTCAAGTTGGTAATTACCCATTTCAATTCTCACTTCAATTTCGCTTCTTGCATTTCCTCGTTCTTCATCCCTTGCCTTTGATCTGCAAATTTTTTTAATTTTCCTCTGGTTAATGTTTGTTGGGGTGTTGAGAAGGGAGAAAGCGATATTGGTGGTGTGCGTGGTTTCTACTGTGAAATTTCTTTGTTTGCTGTTCGGTTTTGAAAGTGTTAGAACAATGGGTTGGATCATGTCGGTGTGAAGTTGTGAACTTTACCAAATGGGTTTCCAAAGTTTTTTACTTTTTGGTTTCTGATAATCGAAGCAGTCATCACGAAATGAAAATATAGCATAATTTATCAACTGATTTTATTCATAGTGTTGAAATAGAACTGGGTTGTTTGGATTCCGAGACCTAAAAGATAGAAATGATCGAATTTCCAAATCTGCAGAGGTTAATATTATATACTTTTTGTGGCTCTCATTGTGCTGTTGTTAATCAAGGACTGCCATTTTTTCCATTTCCAAGTTATAATTTTTTGTTCATTATCTGTTTGTTGTAATCTTCACCATGATACCCGATTTCTTTAGTTACATTTTTTAAGCATTTGGAAAAGAATTTTGGGGCCTTAATATAGTATTATCATTTTTATTATTTTCTACTGAGATTTTGCTTCGGCAGAGATTGAACTAGTTCCCAAATCAAACATGTACGAACCAAAAAAGGCATTTAAAGATTTGCAGTGTATTTTGTTAAAAATTAAAATAACTTCTACTGCTTGGATTGCCTCAGTGGGTGTCTGGAACAACATCCGAAAGAGGAAAAACAGCACATTGAACCATACAATCATACTTAAAGTGATTTCTGACACAAGTCCAAACACACCCTTAGAAGCTTTTTTGTTTTTCTCTCTTTTAGAGCTAACCAAGTCATCTTAAATTTTGGTCTATAACATGGATCCTTTATTGTTGGCGTTAACTCAAGCAATTAGGCAAATTTGATAGTTTAAGTTTCATTCACATTCTTTAGAAACATACATTAATGCTGATATTGTTAACGTAATGCAGGAAGGATGCAAATTACAAGAAAACTGTGATTGCCTGCTTTATACAGGCAGTATATTTGCTTGAACTTGATAGGCAAGAGAAGAGAACAGAAGGAAATAGTCTTGCTCCAAATTGGTGGATTCCCTTCAAGTACAAGCTTAAACAAACACTGATTGATGCAAGAGACGGATCCATTTTTGGTGCGATTCTTGAATGGGACAGATCTTCTGCACTGTCTGAGCTGATACCAATGAGACCAAGTGGTGCCCCCAGAGCAGTTTTAGCACTGAGAGGAACATTACTGAAAAGCCCTACAATGAGAAGAGACATTGAAGATGACCTCCGTTTTCTCGCTTGGGAAAGCTTGAAGGGTTCTGTGAGGTATAAAGCAGCTCTGGAGGTACTAAAATTGATCTGTGGTAAATATGGAAGCAACAATGTGTGCATTGCAGGACATTCATTGGGAGCTGGTTTTGCTCTTCAAGTTGGAAAGGAACTAGCAAAAGAAGGGATTTTTGTGGAGGCACATTTGTTCAATCCACCTTCTGTTTCACTGGCCATGAGTTTCAAAACTATTGGTGAAAAAGCTGAGTTTGTGTGGAATAGACTTAAATCCATGTTTCCTTATGGTAGTAATGATGCTCAAATCAGTAACGATGCAGACATAAGTTCAGGTGCTGGATTGAAGAGTAAGATGCCTCAAGCATCTGGTTCTGGTTTGGCAAAATGGGTACCTTATTTGTATGTTAACAATGGTGATTATATATGTTGCTACTACAATGATGGTGGTGGCACAAAGGTGAATGTGGGAAGCACAAAGGGAGAAGTTGCAGCAAAGGTGTTTGTTGTGTCTAAGGAGAAACAGAGGTTTGTTGAGGCTCATGGCTTGGAACAATGGTGGTCAAGTGATGCAGAACTTCAGCAGGTTATCCATAGCAGCAAACTCATAACCAGACAGCTTAGATCTTTATACACTGCTACTCCTTCTCAGTTAAATTCATCACAGTAGGAGGGGTCAAATGTAATTTAACATTAAATCAAATCAAATCAAAGAACTAATTTAAGTTTTGGCTCTTCTAATAAAACATAAAACTAATCATTATTATAATAATTATTTTTTAATTAATGATTAGTTTTAAAATGTATTTCTCGAGAGTTGTTTTCTCTCTGTACATGTTTTCAAGGGAATAATTTTATGTGTTTTATATTTAATTTTATAAACCAAGACAATTTGTTTTTGACAGCATTGATATAAAGTATTTATCATTTCATTGGAAACTAATTTCTAGAATAAGTTTTATTATTTATTTTAAAAGAGAGCGTTTTATTATTTATTAATTCATATGAAGAAATCTCTAAAGCATTTGGAGTTCTTTTAGCTATTAGAATCAACTTCACACGTTTTTAAATCCAGTACATATGACTAAAGATAATTTGAAAAATGCGTTTCTATATCTCGTAAAATAAAAATAATTAAATGATCCTAATTATTGGAAATTGGTTATTGTTACTTGAATAGAAATTCATACAGAGTAATATGTATTTTTCATTTCACGAGATATTTTAAACAGAGTATTAAGAGACGAATAAAATTTAATACAGTTAATTAGTTCTTAATAAATGTTAAATTTATTTATTTTCCTATAATAAATTTTAAAAATATATTTATTTCTTTTTATGTAAATTAATTAAAAAATAAAAGACGTAAGACTATAATAGGTAAAGTAGAAAGTAATATAATCTTGAAATTAATAGTAATAAAACGTGTTTAATTAACTAATTTCACCACAGAAATTTAAAGTATCAAAATGTGTCAATTTGACTCGCAAGATATCATACCCATAAATCAACTCAACCTATTCTATAAATCGATTCACTATGAATTAATATAAAAAAATTCAATCAATTTTATAACTAACTCATTATGAATTAATGAATTAAGTAGATTAACTAAATGATTATTCTTCCAATCTATAATTATTTTTTCTATAATTAAAATATTCACCTATTCAATAAAATATTAATAAATAAATGTAAAACATTCAAATTATTCAAATATTATTAAATAATATTTTAATTTTTAAAAATTAAAATTATTAAAAATCATATTAATTTACAATAAATAATTATAATTAAAACTTATAAAAAATAATAAAAGATGGTTATTGATGGCTTAAATATTCATATTTATAATTATTATTGTCTTAATTATTATAGTGAAAAAACAGATAAAGTTGCTGTTAGGATTTTTAAGATTTTAAGGATTTTGAAAATATAAAAGATATAAGAAAAATGTGTTGTAAATTTTTAGTTTTGATTTTTTAAATTTAAATGATATAATATATTTTTATCAAACAATTGCATTACACCAATATTTATACAAAACTTAAAAACAAAATTAATCTGTTAAAGAAACTGAATTATAAAAATATCAAATATAAGGACCTGTCACGTGAAATATAATTACACTCAATTGACACTTGAACATTTTTTTTAAATTAAAAAAAAAAAATTGTATGAAACATTCAATCCATATCTTTGTAAAAGACCCACGATATAGTAAAAAGACATTAAATTTAAGCAACAGATCTCGGATGATAACTGAATTCAGATATCGAATTCAAATCCAAAAATGTCAACATTACAACCCCAAAATCACTTCAGTAGCATACAAAACCAACAATAAGGATGACATTCCATAAACACACTACACTATTTTCTCTACTCAAAGGCGTCATCGTCATCGTCAGGAAGGGGCTGACTGGCAGCTGCAGCAAGTTCAGCTTCATGCCTGCAAAAGTCACCAATACATAAATTTACGAAATTTAATATTAAAGAAACAATCATATCAAATCAGAACAATAATAATACGTTACAAAGACTTTTCATGAATCAAGCAATGCATTTGTGGAGTATGGGAAACGAAACAATTCCCATGCCCCATGATTAATTCAACTTAACATTATGGTACTGACTTTTTTCCTACAATTTTCCTCACTTTTTACCGTGCACTTTTATAAAGCATTTTAAACTCCACGCAAATTGGCAATCATAAAACGTAAATCAAGTAAAAGGGTGATGGAATCGGAAAAACGATATAGGTCATGACAGATGGGCTTACTGTTGTTGTGCGGCTAAATCAATTTGAACTTCAGGTGGAGCCAATGCAGGAGATTCTACGAAGTGTAAGTTAGGATCACTGCAAAAATGACACAGGCAAAATATAAGTCGATACGCATTTTAAAATGCAAATAGATAGAAATTATGAAGTGAAAAGGTTCAGTAACTCTACCCTGCAAGTTTACGAGCAAGATACAAAAATGGCTTCTCAAAGTTGTAGTTACTCTTAGCTGAGATCTCGTAGTACTGCAAATTCTTCTTCCTGTGGAAAGTAACCTGTTTTGCCTTCACCTGCCTGTTCTTGACATCAACCTTGTTACCGCAGAGAACAATTGGGATGTTTTCACAGACCCTGAAAAATCATTTTAGGCAGAAATTACCCAAGGTGCCAAATATACCACACAATTCCAAAAAAAAAAAATAGATACAATACATTCAAAATGGTTTAGAGGACTTCATTTACGAACCTGCAAAGATCACGATGCCAGGTAGGGACATTTTTGTAGGTTAATCGAGCAGTAACATCAAACATGATAATCGCACATTGCCCATGAATACTGCAACGTAAGACACCGTTTAACACAAGCATTAGGAGTTTGCATAACTGGAGAATTCAATAAAAGCTTACAGGCACTTCCAATGGAACAACTTAAAAATCTCGTTGTAGTACTGAGATTCCGTACATCTAAGCAAATTAAACCTAAAAGAAATAAAAACTACAAATGCAAATAACTACCATACGAAGGAACAACGCCAACTAAGACAGAGTATACAATCAAAACATATGCAGAAATGGCGATCGAAAAGAAAAGTTAAGTGTCCTAACAGTATCCACGGTTTGTTCATACAAACTTGAGACCAAATGGCTTACTAGTATCCATCTCTGAGGCCACCAAACTTCTCCTGTCCAGCCGTATCCCAGCAGTAGAATCGAATCTTTCCACAGTTAGTGAAAAAATCCAATGGGTGAACCTCCACACCGATTGTCGCTGTTATAGACAAGCAAAATCGAGATAAGCAATAAGCTTAACGTGACACTGACACACAACCTTAACCATAACTCAATTATAAACGAAACTTACGTTCGTATTTCTTCTCGAATTCCCCAGTAAGATGCCTTTTCACAAAGGTTGTCTTTCCTGCAAATTTCGCCACAAAGAAGCTCATAGCGAAGGTATAACAAAGATCGCTACAACAAAATAACTTCAAATAACTGAAAACACAGGCCAATCGGCGAAAACAAAAGTGAGAAAAAAAGAATAAAATCATACCTGTGCCACCGTCGCCAACAATTACGAGTTTGAAACTTGGGTAATCAACAGTTTGCTGATTGGGCAAAGCCTGACAAATGACAGATCCAATTTGAATCAAAAACTAAAGGAAATTTTGAAATACATGCGATTTTGTCAAAAGAAAAAAAAAAGAAAGAAAAAGGAAAGAAAGAGCGTACCATAACGGAGAGAGGGTTTGTTGGTGTGGACACCAGAACTGTGTCGTTCTGAGGCGGTGAGGAGAAGGGGTTCGAAAAGAGAGACGGAGCGAGGGTTTATTTAGAGAAAGGGTTTTCAAGCTTATTTATAGATAGATGTAAGAGCGTCAACATGACGCAGCATTCTCTACCCTTGGATTAAATTACAGATTCAATCTCATGTAGCACCAGAAAACACAGATAAAGTAAGTTTCTTAAGTATTTAAAGGTTTTTGAAAATATAAAGATTTTACTTTTCATTTTCAACCTTTAAATAATAAATAAATATATTTTTATCCAACAGTTGCATTTCACAAGGTTAAACATCTTAACGTGAAATTGAAATTTATTATTATTTTTATTTTTAAATTATGATATACTACAATTATCTATTTTAAATTACGACATATTTTGATTTTTAAACCATGAAAATAAATAAATAGATATAATATTTATTCACATAATAAACAATTGTGTGTTATATTTATTAGGATCATTATATATTAAAAAAAATTAATAATTATTTAACAATAAAATATTATCATTATTTTATTAGTCTGTTTAAATATTTGAAAAGAATCACTCATAAATCATTTTATAAAAAATTGTTAAAAAAACTTTTTTTTATTTATTATTTCTAAAATTTAAAAATAAAAATATATCAAAAGAGATGAAAAGAATTTTCGTATTTAACCCCTTCACTACAATAATTGGTATAATTTCACTGAGGTAGTGATCGTTCTATCGTGTTAATCTCCACCATGGGCACATTGCGATGGTGGTTCCACCTGAAACCCAGCTTGATGACGGCCCAACTGGCCCTCCAAGATTCACTTGGAGGGACCATATCAATTCTTGCTGGTGAGTTCTCAGATTAGTTTAGTCTTTCACTCCTCTATTTCATGATCCTTGACTACACTTTGTTACATATAAAGGTGTAGCATATAATATAAAGGTAAGAATCCAAGTGAGTCGAAGTAAAGTGGAGTAGCATGTAAAGAATATTGTTTTAAGGTTTTTGACAGAGAATGTTGTATCTTCGTAATGAACCTCCTTTTCACTAGACCCAACAAATGCAAAGTTTCAAACTTTACCACCAAATGGGTTATCATGTTTTCTAATAGGTTATAGAAATTCACTCCAATAAGACAACATTCATATCCTGGTCCTTCAATTATAAAATGTATTACACCTGGTGTTATCTTTTACCAAAAATTCATTTATCGAAACAGGAATCACACACGACACATTTTCATAAAATGAGAGATAACAAATTGAGGATTTATGTTTTAGGGACAAAGACGGATATTATAAGAGTGGATGTTGCTAATGATTATTTTCTGCTATGCAGGAAGGATGCAGATTATAAACGAATGGCCATGGCTAGCCTTGTAAAGGCAGTTTACATGCTTGAACTTGATAGACAGGAGAACAGAACACAGGAAAATGCTCTTGCTCCAAGTTGGTGGATGCCCTTGAAGTACAAGCTCACCCATAAATTGATTGATGAAAGGGATGGATCTATTTTTGGCGCAATATTTGAATGGGATAGATCTGCAGCATTGTCTGATTTTATACCAATTAGACCAAATGGTGCACCTAAAGCTGTTTTGGCACTCAGAGGAACATTACTCAGAAGCCATACAGGGCGAAGAGATATTGAAGATGACATCCGTTTTGCTGCTTGGGAAAGCTTGAAGGGCTCTTTCAGGTTTAAAGAAACTTTGGAGGCACTACGATCAGTTTCTGATATGCATGGAAGGAGGAACGTTTGCATTGCAGGGCATTCCTTGGGGGCTGGATTTGGTCTTCAGGTGGGAAAGGAACTAGCAAAAGAAGGGATTAATGTGGAGGCACATTTATTTAATCCACCTTCTGTTTCACTAGCCATGAATATTGGATATATTGGAGATGGGGCCGAGTATGTCTGGAATGGACTTAAATCTATGTTTGCATCAGGTAATGAAGTTCAAGTTAGCAATGATGGACACAAGACTTACGGTACAAGTGTGAAGCGATTTATGCGTCAGTTATCAGGTATGATGGATGCTTGTTTTGGTGTTGGAAATAGGGTTCCTCATTTGTATATTAACAGCAATGACTATATCAGTTGCCTTTACTTTTATGCTGATGGAACTGGAGAGACCAAAGACAACGAAAATATGGTTCCTGCAGATGGAGAAAATGTAGCGAAGTTGTTTGTTGTCTCAAAGAAAAACCAGGAATTTCTTGAGGCGCATAGCCTGAAACAGTGGTTTTCAAGTGATGCAGAACTTGAGCAGGATATCCATAATTGCAAACTCATAAGCAAGCGACTTAGGTCTTTGAACATTGCTACACCTTCACTAGTAATACTTTTACTTTATCCACATTTTGTTTCATTTTCCATGAGTCACATCAACAACATTAGAGAAACGACTGATTATGTCTGGAATACACTTAAATTTGTGCCCCTTTCTAGTGGAAAAGCTCAATTCGGCAATGATGGAGACAATACCTATGGTGTAGGTTTGAAGGGTTGGATATCTCAGTTACCTCGCTTGATGGATGCTAGCTTTTGGGTGGTGGAATGTGTTTCTTATCTGAATGTTTACAAGAATGGTGGCACAAGAGAAAAGACAATCGAAGAGAAAAAGGATCTTACAGATCGGCAACTTAGAGCAAAGTTGTTGGTTGTCTCCAAAGAAAAACAGGAATTTCTTGCATCTCATGGTCTGGAACAATGGTGGCCAAGTGATGCCGAACTTGTACAAACTATCCATGACAGGGAACACATTAGGCATTTATACAGCAGTACTCTTTGGGAAACAGCACATTTATTAAATCCATCTTTTGTTACACTTGCTATGAATCTCAGTAATATTGGAAAAGCTCAAGTGAGCAATGATGGAAACAATACCGGTGTAGGTTTAAAGGGTTGGATGCCTCAGTTATCTAGCTTGAAGGATGCTGGTGTTGCAGTGAGCAAATGGGTTCCTCATATGTATAGTAACAGCAGTGACTATGTCAGCAGGCAACTTAGATCTTTGTACTCTTCTACACCTCAAGTATCTCATCTATTCAATCTGCCTTCTATTGTACCAGACATGAATCATAGAAATACTAGAGAAAAGGTAGGATTTGTCTGCGAAACTCGGGATAGCAATGACAAGATTTCAGGCACTGATTTGAAGAGTTGGATACCGCAATTATCTGGCTTGAAGGATACTGGTGTTGGAGTTAGCAATTGGATTTCTCAGCTGTATACTCGCAAGAGTAATGAAATAGCAGAAGATATGGAGAACATGGGTCCTTCGCACGTAGCACAAGGAAAGACAAGTTGATAATGGATTAAGTACATTACTTTAAAAAGATTTTATTTTCAGTGTGCTTGATTTTATTTGCTTTGAAGTCTTTATATGCCATGTTTTAAAATCTTTTAAACAGAAGTAGAAGTATGGGAGATTTGCTCAACTGGGCCTGTTGTAACCTTTAATTGGCTCCTCTAAGGCACAACAATTGAGCTTTCTGGAGTTTGACATTCCTTGGGTCATTTAGGAACAACATCGATTTCTGTCACGAAAGAAATGGACTTCAATTAATTTATTTTACTCCATCATGAGGAGAAAACCTGATAATAATTAAAGAAACCTCTTCTGTTGTAAGGTGAATGGCATGCGATTGAATTGATATCACTTACTAAAAATGTCTTTTCTTTCTCATAACATTGGTTGCGAAATAAAACTCAGTCTAATAATCTTAAATCGTTAGCATGCATTTTTCGTTGAAAAATAAGCTGGAAGGTTCTTCACCACCATCCGATCATTTATCCTTACATTACTTGGTCCTGTGTTTTTTCGTCGCCTCCATTCAGAAAAATAATTTGATAAATAATTAGATCGTTATAGTTTAGACTATAGGTGGAGAGATTCGCAAACCTAGGTAAAGAATGATAAAAGAATATATTACATGTCCATTAATCACGAGGAGTATACAACAGCACTTGTTTTTATCTTCCATCAAAAATCTATATTTCTCTACATTGCATATAACAACAATTAATCAGGAAAATGGAGATTAACCAACGACAGTAATTCCGTTTATAAAAAAAAAAAAAAGAAAAGAAAAGAGGAAAGAATAGAAATGAAAAAAAGGAAAGGAAAAAAAACTACAAATCACTTGAACGCTTGTACCTCATGCTTGTTAGCGGAACTAGCAGCCTCTTGATCGTGTTTCCACAACAAAACCCTTTCAAGAACTCTCAAGAAGCACATATGGGAAGTCGCTGATGTGGTTGAATTTGCTAGACTACAAATTATTTACTGGATCAAGACTTTGAGGAAGTCTGATCCTTTTCAACCAAAGAGGAACCCAGTTGAAGCATGAGAGGATAAACAGGGCTAAACTCCTTATCTCCTCTGCTCCTTACATTTGTAGCATAATCATCAAGTGTTGCTTTGATGCCCTTCCAGATTTGATCCTCCCATTGAGAATCTAGCCACAACGAATACTGCAATGGAGTTAGTTTGTTTCTTTGCATTGGTGATTGCAATTCTTCAGGAGCACGGGTATACAGATGATGTAGTATGACATTCGGTGGCAGATCTTGAAGAAGAGGAGACGATGCAAGATGGGCTGTTTCCAAGAAAATAAGTGGACGAAATGCTCTTAGTGCTCGATACGGTGCCCCAAGTTGCTCAACAGGGAACAAATTTTGGCCCACAGCTAGCTCCAATTCAGCCATATCCCTAGCCATCCTCAACTTGCCTGATTCTGAAAGCGGTCTGACAAGGGAAGCATGTCGGATGAAGAATACTAGTACCCGTGAAGCCATGCTCTGGACAAGCCTAGTGGATATGTTTTCTGTCCCGGGAGTTACAGAATTTCTTGAAGGCAACAACCTTGATAGAAACTCACTGCGAAAGTGAAGAATACACTTCTGGAGCTCCTCCATATAAGGTGATGCATTGTTGTCCATAGCAGCATCCATTCCATGCGCTCCAAAGTTCTGATCATGTATTTGCAGTATGCAAGACTCAAGACGGTCCAGCATTGCCTGGAATAAAGATGTTACAGAATCACAGGCAACACCATATAATGCACCTAATGAAGCAGACAACACATCAGCAGCAATACTAGGCATTCCTTTAAGCATGGACGATATTCGTGTATGAACATCTTGAAGATGCTGACACAATGTAAAGTTCTTGAGCTGTGCCGGTGTAGCGGGACCACTTACTTGACGTGATTCAGGACCAGTGGATATCTGCCATAACAATGAAAATTATTTAAGTATTACTAATTAATTTTGCTTATATTGTAGACATCATCCCTTCTCTTGAATAATATAAACTTCGGAATTCTAAATATTGCAGGACTCATACACAGTGAAAGGGAAGGGGAGTCTTTAAGCTGCAGAGAAAACATACAGCATCAGCACTTTTTAGGTAGTTTAATACCAATCATCAGTCATTACGTCTCACCATATCATGACCAGTGATAACACTTTCAGGTAGTAATATCAGTAAAATATTGCATACGTCTAGCCAAATTATTAATTATTTAATACACCAGAAAAAGAAAAATGAGCATATAAGTTCAGTACTTGAATGGTTGCTGATAACTACAATAGTACAAAGTGAATATGATACAGCACAAGACCAATAATACAACACATATAAACTCCTAAATGAAAGTACACACAGTTGTTTTTCAATAATATTAATAGGAATATAACATATCCATGTAGTTAGCAATTCATAGTATAATATATGCATGCAGCCAAATTGATTTTCCTTTTTCTGTGTACGCATAATTTCCTTATAAAGATATTCTTTATTCCAAAAATGTAAGTTTTGTAACAGCTAAAATTGGTGGCCTTCCTGAAAACCATGAGCTAGACAGCATCAAATTCTTTTCTGAACCAATTAATGTAGTGCTTAAAAATATAATGAACAGCATACAACACCGTTGATACAATAATGTCATATCTGTTTACCTGGTATTCAGCCCGTTCTGCAAGAAGAATTAAAACCTTGCCAACTTCACGCAAAACAAGAAGAGTTAAGCGTGCATCCACCTGAACAGCTTCTATCTCTTCCTGGATGCGTGTTATAATCCTTGATATTTGTTCCTTGGAGGGAACACTGCCACGGCTAGACATTGGAAATACAGAATTCACTAGGTCTGAAAGGCGACTCAAGCAATGAGCCAAAAATGCATTCTGGAATATTTCAACAGCTGAAATTATCTGCTCCTTCCCAGACGAATTGATAGCTGGCAATACTCCTTTGACATCTGTGTCATGTGAAATTCTTTCAAGTAGATTCTCTATCATGGAGTAAAGTTTCGGATATCCCATTGTAAAAATCTCTTTAACAAAACTTGATGCAGTGAAAGCAGACTTCATTTGGCTTGCAAACGCCTTAGTAATGGCCTCCCACACACGTTCTGTTAGCATGGGATCACCTTCCTATGCAGCAGCAGTCACCATTAGAAAATGAGAAAAAATATCCAATACAAAATTAGGAAGTGTGAACAATATCAGCCGGAATAAGTATGATAAATATTCCTTAGTAAGAACTCAATACTGTAAAGTAAAATAAATAATGAAGACTGAACGTCGGGAACTAGGAAGTCCATCAGATCTGTTTATTTTTACATGGTATAAGATAGCAAAATTTTTCAAACCTAGGATAAAATACCTCATTAAAAAAATCAAATTAACTTATTTGAACATCTAAAATATTGATCACCTTATTTCACTCTGAATACATACAGAGGGGTATATTTTGAAAAGACTGCTAGTAAATCTCATCTCATCCAATTCAATGCAATCCGTATCCATTTAGTGGGGTTAATGCACCAGACGAGAATGCCCAGGCATGTAATTTTACCATTTTTCTACCCTGCATCCTATATAGGTCATTTAAAGAGAGAAGGCCTCTGACAATATATTGTTGCATAAAGCCGGAAGCATATTCACATAATTGTACAGAAGTACAAAAACATCAATCAATCAAGCTTGATCTCTTTACTTCCTCTTCAGTTATATATTGGTAGTACAGTATAGTCACCCCCTGGCATATGTTAACATATGCTTCACTTTACAGCATAGTAGGGGAAACAGAAGACCAAAAAATAGGAAAGATTTGGAAGACTGGCACCGATTTGTATTTCGCAAAAAATTATTGATTGAGAGAGAAAAAAATGAAGTATAAAGTTATTGCCTTACATCAGTGCAACATATTCACCGATCTTGCCATGTCAGTTTTTTCAGAAGAAAACTGAACATATACATACAGAAATTAACAATTGTTGACTTAATTCAAACTTCTATCATAATCCGCTGCTTTTAGCCAGAGAAGCACACACAAAAATTGTTTCCGAATACAATACTGACCAAATCAGATGTAAGAAAAGCAACCTGTTTGAGCTAACAATTTCTACAAGTTCCAAGCTTCAATTCAAACACAGATTTGGCTCACCATATTGTGTAAGCCACGGGTGTTTGCTACACAACTATATTATATTGGTAAATTGATTATACCAAAGAATCACAAAATAGTACCTATCATCTACATATCAAACTTTGGCATTCAGAGAACAAACAATTATTTCTAGTGATAGTGCCGTGGATACAGATGGGCGTATATGAATCCAAGCAGCGACATAATTTCCGTCCGATACAGCAAAAACAATAACCAATGTACCTCACCTGAATGACCTCATCAAGCAACAAAACATGGCTAAATGGATCCCGTTTCTTGGAGAGCACCCTCTGCAAGTGCCACACAGCAACAGCTATAGAATGCAACTGATCCATGCAATTCCCCAACCTATGCCACAGAGCCTCTCTAGCCTTAGCCCCTCCTCCAATGTGGGGCGTTCCAGAACCTCTAATCCCACCGGGACCGTATCCACTTCCACCCGTAACAGCCTTCATATCCAACGCCACACTCACACTCTTAGCACCCAAACCCTTGTACTTATTCACCACCTGCTCCACGGTGACCTTCAATTCTCCGAGATTGTAGAAAACCTGCAACCCTGTTCCAACCTCGGCCTGGTTCAACCCTTCCATTCCGCGTTCCAGAACCTTCATCGCCTCGCTCCGAAGCAAATCTCCGGTCTTCCTAACCCAATCAAGCTCTTCGTCGACGGCGTCGATGCCGCCAAGGTCGTACTCGTCGCAAAGGCTCAAGATCTCGTAGTGCAGCTGCGCGGCCTTGGCGAGATCGAGTTTTTCGGGGTCAGCGGCCATGAGATCACGGAGTTTCTTGGACAGGCGGAGGGCGCGGATGGAATGCTGGAGGAGCTCTGTTGTAAGGTGGAGGTTGGAGAGCTGGGCGGTTTTGGCGGCGACGGAGCGGTGCGGGTCGGATAGCTCGGAACGGAGGCGGCGGACGGAGGACTGGAGAGAGGATAGCGCGGATCGGAGGGTGGAGAGAGCGTGATCGGCGTGGTGGAGGGATGAGAGCTGCGAGAGGAGGTCGTTGTGCCGAGAGAGAACCTCTGAGCGGAGCTGGTTCTCGAGGAGGCGGATCGCGTGGTGGAGCTTCTCGGCGGTGGATGCCGGGGAGCCAGAGGAGAGGGCAGCGGAGGAAAATGAGGTGGAGGAGAAGGAAGGGGATAAGAAGGCGGAGAAGATGGGATCCGAGGCGAGAGAGTCGAGGGCCGAGGATGTCGGGTTGGTAACGCTTGCGGCGCCGGTGGAAGGATTCTTGAAGGTGGAGAGGCGTTGCATCGGAGATGCGGTGGCGGATACCGGCGACCTTGCCGCCGCTGGTGACGCCATTGCCATTTTGTTTTGCGAGCGAAGAAGGCCCTCTTGTTCACTACACTGCACACACTATGAAGAAGTTAGTTTGTCTCTCTTTTCTTGGTATAACTTCTTAGTTAATTTTTTTTTTTTTTTTCGTATACTAGTTTTATATATCGACGTGTTTATTAAAAGTAATTTAGATGTTAAGGAGAAAATATTAAATATTTTAAAGTTTATAATTAAATTTTAATTAAATGATTTATAAATTTAGAAATTTAATATGTTTGTAAAAATATAAATAATAAGTTTTGTAAAAGTCATATTATAAAACATGTGTAAAATTATAAAGTTTATTGTTTAAAAATATAAAAGATATGTAAAGATATATAGTATAATTTATAAAAGTATAAATTGATGTATGAATAAATCGATATAATATATATAGATAGATTTGTCTAATAAAACTCGTTATTAATGTATAGATAGTGTATTCTCATACTCGAGTGTTCAATGTATTGAAGGATTCTTTTGTCTGTTTAATATATGGAACAAGATTCATTTGATTAATGAAACAACATATTTATCTAAAGTGTAATAATACACTAGTTTATTTTGTGTGTATAAAGACTTGTCTATTATATATTGATAGAGTCGTGTAATCAATATATGAATTAATAGTCTAATTGTATGGTTAAATTCGTATAATCACATCACATTCACGCTATAGACATCTCGTGCGTGATAGCAGAAATTGGGTGGTCTAATAGTGACCTGACAACGGGTGGAAATAGAAAAATATCCAAGAAAGAATAGATATCACTGGAATAGTAAGATGAGATTTACACAACTCAAGTCCACAAAACCGACTTGTAAGATGAGATTGCATCTCACTTATATATTATACATTTGTTTCATCTCATGTGAAACTTCCAGCAAAGGCATGAGTTTGACTCCCGCTATCGATATTTAATAGTCATGGGATTTGAACCTATAACCTCAAGGTTATTAGCCTTGCGATGCATGAACCATTTCTCGAAATATGTGACCAAACATGAATTTCCCATTTATAACCTAACGATAAAATTTTCCTTGCCATAATGGTTAATTTGGTAGGCTAGTCAAACCAATCACAATGGAAAAAAGTCATTGGTTTATTTCTCCATCAAATCAAATTAGCCAAAGGTGTACCTTCACAAGCCCACTTCAAAGTTTCAATCAATTCCTGCCAATATCTGCATCAATAAATTAATAACATAAATCCAGTAGCCCAAATAAGATGTCCAGACAAGAACATCCATGCTCATATTGATAAACTATCCATACCAAAAGAGTTATATCCATTTGATAAGTTGCGTTCAACCATAAACAAATTCATCTATTTTTTTTTTTCTTTACTCATCTAGTCAATGTATCCATAGATTTGTCTAATAATTTTATCAACGTATGAAATGATTTTTATAATATTTTTTGTTATACTTATTTAATTAGTGTATGGACACTCTCAGCATATTGTTAGACTCGTATAATTTTTATGTTATATTTGTGTAATCAATGTATAAAAAAACTTTTTATTCAATACATCGACAAACTCGTCTAACATATATTACTAGATTTGTCTAATCAATACTAAATAATAAATATACCCGTATAGCGTGTATAACTAAACTCATATAATCAAGGATAATGATAGGTTGACACACCTACACTCGTTTGATATGATTTTTATAACAAAGAAATGATAAATAATGTGTCAAATGAGTGTAGATGTGTGTTCAAGATTTTTTTTTCTCTATAATCAATGTATATTTAGACTTATGTAATATCTATTGTTAAACTCATTTAGTCATTAAACAAACAAACTTGTTTAATTTGTTTTAATAGACTTGTATAATTTTTATATTGACAGTTTTATTGATAACTTTCATTTTTACCTGTTTTTATATGTCTATTATCATGAATAAATGAACTATTTTTTAACTAGTTTTATTTTATTGTCAAATTCATTTTATTTTATATCATTTTATATTTTAATTATTTTATGATTATTTTAACTCTAATATCTTTGTTTATAAGTATAAAATAAATGAATAGCGAACAATTTTAATCGAAGAAAATAAATTATAACTCAAAGCATAATTAAATAAATAATAATAATTTTTAAACAAATATTTAAGGAAAGTATCATTAAAAAAAAATCCAAAATATGAAGAAAATACTTATAATATTATAATTTTCATTTGTTTTTTTACTTGTTCAATCGAGTTTTATTTTATTCGGTTTACTTTAAAAGTGCTAGTTTATAAATCTATACAACAGAAACAAATAAATAATATTTCTGTTTAAAAGTCTTGTTTATCTAACTCCAAAAATCTCTAATGAATACTATCACTGGATATATTTCTTTTTTGTTATAATTTAACTTTATTTATTGAAATACTAGAATGTTTGCATATCGTCTCATATTTTTTTTTCTAAATAAATAATTTATGGATAATAAATTAAGTATTTTAGACCTAAGTCATCTGAATTTGTACATTTTCTTACAAATGTAATTATTGAAAATATCTTTAAGCATTACTAGATAATTATAAATAGATAATCATATCAATATATCACACACGGATTGTGACATAATTACTATTCATTACCATTGACAAATAAAATGGTTGAGAGATTTGTTCACCAAAACAGAACTCATACTCTCTTCATGTTATTCATCTCAAACTAAAAACTAAAAATCCAGAAATAAAAAAAAAGTAATATGTATGCTTGGATATAAAATTTTATTAATAAAATAAAACAATATATTTTTAATAAAAAATTCAAAAACATTTTTTTTTTCTAAGCTTTCCCTGTATCTCAGCTGATAATCACACATATTCCAATTTGGAGTTAAACTTAGCTATTCAAATTATAAAACAGAGCAAGAGGAAAGTCTGAAGAAGAAAGTGCCCTTTTGAGAAGAAGAAACTTTAAGTTGGTTAAAAAGAGAAAATTGAATCTGTGACATAACAGAGCATAAAGGATTTCATGAAAAGTTTAGTTTCTGTTACTAATCATATACCTGTTAATACAATTAAAGTAAAACAGTAACAATAAACAATGAATGAAATAATAATAATAATATTTTGTTAATCCTTCCTATAAATATTCACTAGAAGAAGCAAAAGAAGTAAAACAGGATGAAGCTTTTGGACTGAACCATGAATTAGAAGTTGCAGCCACAGCAGAGGTAGAAGAAACAGAGAGTGGAGACAAGCACGACAACTTCAGCTACAGAGAGTATATTGAAAACTACAGTATCTACAATGGTCGTTTGAAGCTTCTGAGGTTTCCACCGAAAGGGCCATGACACCTTCTTCAGCCATAACTTGCTCTTCCTCTTCTCTTCCATCAAACTTCAACTCTCTCTGTTTTAGTTGGATACAGAGAATATGCAGTGGTTCACATTTTATAGAATATTGAGACAGGGTGGGATGCTTAGGATGCTTCAACGACAATGATGTTTTTGCTGTCCCATCTATAAAAGCAAGTAAATTAAACTCTGCTTTTCTCACATTTCTTAATTCTTCTTCTTTGAAGCTTTGGTCTCAATCATAGTTTTCTTACCGTTTTTAAGTTTCCGTTGTCATCTTGAATTATAGACATGCCAGAAGATTGATATATCTTCGTCTCAAATACGGGATAACATCTAGATAAGATAAGAAATATTAATTTTTATAAGTATGTAATAATAACAAAAGTATTATTGAAATTATAAAAACACGCTATACTTATAATAGTAAAATATGATTAAAATAGTTCATTTTAATTTAATGGTTGCAAATAAATATTTATATTCATGTATATGAATAAGCGATTTCACAGTTTATTGATGGATTTATTTAGGTTACGTCGAGCACATGTTTCATGGTTGGTGTCGTGCACTGCATTATGAATACATGATATGACATGACCTTAATTTATTTTTATTGTCTCTCTCTAATAAAAAAAAATGAACTAAAAAATAATTAAAACAATGGGTTAAACCATTCTTAAATTAAATTACCTCCTTATAATTTGACGTTAACTTGAAATACAGAAATTTCGTGTAATAATTTATGTCATAAATATAACTGTGAAATTTATAGGAATAAATTTAAAAAAAAAAACTTATTTTCATAAATCATATCAAAGATATATTGAAACAAGTTAAAACAAGTCCATTAACATCATAAAGCATTATTAATTAGTAAATAAATATATTATAACGAGACAGTAATGTTTTCATAAAATATCTATACTTGAAAAGAATAAAAATCCGAAATGTCCTTTTCTTCATGAAAATCTTAAAATATCTACATGAAATATCTTCAGAGTTTCATATCAATTGACTTGCGTGGAAACATATTTACAATCCGTTCCTTATATATCATCATGTAATTGAATGAATAATTAAAAAAAAGTTATTAAATCTTGTTTAAAATCAATAATACACAATTAACTGAGATTAAAAGAATAATCCATGCAAATTGAATCCAATATCTTACATATATTCACTTTTCATCTCACATATATTTTGATGAAAAAGTTTTTTTAACAATTTTTTTTACAACTTTTTGACAATGCATACGTAACAGTTTGTGATTGATTTGTTTCAAATATTTTTTCAGAATAAATTCAAACATATCAATAAAATGATAACATATATTCTGTTATAAAAAAATTGTTAAAATATCGTTATCTTATTTTGATTTGCATTGAAATTATAATTGAATGGAATAATTCTCTATTGTTCTCCATGTAAAGTACAAGAAGATTTGAGTAGTTGTTATCAGAAGTAGCAGTAGATGACATTAGTGTTGTTTTCATAAAAAACAACATTATCTGATATACATGTTATGTGTTGGATAACATTTCTACCTTGTCCAATACTTCATCTATCAAGTCATTTTTACTTGTATTTTATGCATTTTTCTCATTCAAAGTCTCTTGAAAAAATTGACATTATTTCATTGGTTCCTTATATCACTTTGGTGTGGTCCCTTCATGTCCACTTGTTATTATATTAAACTTTAGCAATAGCTGTTTTCCTTTTACTTTTTGGAAATCTAACCAATGGTTGTTTGTTTGTTTTCTCAAGCTACATTTTTGTTTGGTTTCTCCAATCATGTCTATTTCAATTTACAATGGCATAACGGCTAGTGTGCATTAATAGGTTTTCAAAAAATGGAAAATATAATATCTACAAACCTTTTGGGAAGAGTTTCATAAAAGGTTGTTTGTGAGTTATATCACATTTTTTTTTTATTCTTGTAGAATTTGGCTGTATGTTTCACATAAGATTTTCCATTTTTTACTTTGAGTTTTATAGCATGATTTGAACAGAATAAGTCATACTTTTATATTAAATTAAATAAATTATAATAATTTATTTAAAATTCTAATTGGGTACGTTAGGTTCTTACAATAAATGAAATCATAACATAAAAAAGTAATTATTTTCCATAGAATTGAATGATTTTGATGTTATGTAAATAGTTTGATCGTATAAAAATAAGCCAAAAAAAAAAAGTTTAAAAACAAAATTTCAACGAAACAAAGGACTTAAAATAGGAAGGTTTGAAGATTGAACATAATTAGAAACATTGTAAAAGGAAACAGTGTATATGTTGAAAGAGAGATAGAGAGCAACAGATTTCTATAATATCGGAAATGAAAAGGCCGAAAATAGGATAGTTTGATGGACTTGGTCTGAACACCATAAATCCTTCTTCCTTTTTTCTAACATTCTATACTTTGACAAATCTCAATTTATTCTTATCCTTGATTGTAGCTGTAATTAACATGTTTAGCATCTTGTTTCTCTTGGTGAATGAAAAAGGGATAATGGGCTAGATTTTGTTAATTTGATGAAATTTGTTACATTATAGATAGATGTAATTTTAAGGTATAGGAATTTAGAACAATGTCTTCATTAAATAAGCAAGCTTCGAAGAAATCACTACGAAACAGTGGAGGATTATCCGGTGGTCCTCAAGTAGGAAGTACTTCTGGTGGACCATCTGTTAAATTTGCGAGAAGAACTTCAAGTGGGAGATACGTGAGTCTGTCAAAAGATGACATTGACATGTCCTCAGACTTATCAGGGGATTATATGAACTACACCGTTCATATACCTCCCACCCCTGACAATCAACCCATGGATACATCCATTGCAATGAAAGCCGAAGAACAGTATGTTTCCAATTCCTTATTCACCGGGGGATTCAACAGTGTAACCAGAGCACATCTTATGGATAAGGTCATCGATTCTGAAGTAACTCATCCTCAAATGGCAGGCTCCAAAGGCTCTGCATGTTCTATTTGTGATGGCAGGGTCATGAGGGATGAAAGAGGAAATGATATCACTCCATGTGAGTGTAGGTATGTATGTCAGGAAATTCATCATTCATTATTATCAAAATGCATGCATGCATGCATGCACGTGTTAATTTTTCACGTATTACGTAATTGAGAAATTAAGACAAACTAATAATTATCACTCGTATTTATAGGTTCAAGATTTGTAGAGACTGCTTCATAGATGCACAAAAAGAATCTGGTTTGTGTCCCGGTTGCAAGGAGCCGTATAAAGTGGGGGAGTACGAGGAAGACCTCCACGATTATCCTACCAATGGGACATTGGCATCATTACCAGCACCGAATGGTTCAAAAAATTCAAACATGTCGGTTATGAAAAGAAATCAGAATGGAGAATTTGACCATAATAAGTGGTTGTTCGAGACTCATGGTACCTACGGAGTTGGTAATGCTTATTGGCCTCAAGATGACTTCGATGAAGATGGTGATGAAGCGGTAAAGGCAGGAATGCTTGATCACGAGAAGCCGTGGAAACCTTTGAGCCGTATAACACCAATTCCTTCAAGCATTATGAGTCCTTACAGGTTAATTATATTGGTTTATATAGTAATGAACCAAAATCCATGTCCCTCTGATCTCTATAATTATTATTGAATGTTCATCTATCTACAGGTGTCTTATTGCTGTTCGATTAGTAGTATTGGGGTTCTTTTTACACTGGAGAGTGACACATCCAAATAATGATGCAATATGGTTGTGGCTCATGTCAATTACTTGTGAGATATGGTTTGGCTTTTCATGGATTCTAGATCAAGTTCCCAAGCTATGTCCTGTGAATCGTTCCACTGATCTAGCTGTCCTTTTTGAAAAGTTTGATAGTCCATCCCCATCAAACCCTACAGGGAGATCTGATCTACCTGGTCTGGACCTCTTTGTGTCCACTGCAGATCCTGAGAAGGAGCCACCTCTTACCACTGCTAATACCATTCTTTCCATATTAGCGGTTGATTATCCTGTTGAGAAGCTTGCATGTTACATTTCCGATGATGGAGGTGCGCTGTTGACTTTTGAAGCCATGGCTGAGGCTGCTAGTTTTGCCGATTTATGGGTTCCCTTTTGTCGAAAACACAATATTGAGCCGAGAAATCCAGACAGTTACTTCAGCTTGAAAGTTGACCCCACCAAGAACAAAAGCAGAACAGATTTTGTGAAAGACAGAAGAAGAGTAAAGAGGGAGTATGACGAGTTCAAGGTACGCATAAATGGCCTTCCAGATTCCATCAGGAGAAGATCTGATGCCTTTAATGCGAGAGAGGAGATGAAGATGATGAAACATATGAAGGAGAGTGGGGCTGACCCTACCGACACTGTCAAAGTGTTAAAAGCCACATGGATGGCTGATGGCACCCACTGGCCTGGTACTTGGGCAAACCCTTCTAGTGAACACTCTAAAGGTGATCATGCAGGAATACTTCAGGTACCACACATATATCATTTTGATACACTGCCATTTACATATACTTTAGCTTAATTTCCATGTACATGCAATGATGAATATAGGTGATGTTAAAGCCACCGAGTCCCGATCCACTGTTGGGAAGTACAGATGACAAGATTGTAGACTTCTCAGAAGTAGATACAAGGCTGCCAATGTTTGTGTACGTTTCTCGAGAGAAACGTCCTGGTTACGATCACAATAAGAAAGCCGGTGCCATGAATGCATTAGTTCGAGCTTCTGCAATTTTGTCGAACGGACCGTTCATTCTCAACCTTGACTGTGACCACTACATCTACAACTGCAAGGCAGTGAGAGAAGGTATGTGCTTCATGATGGATAGAGGTGGCGAGGACATATGTTACATCCAGTTTCCTCAGAGATTCGAAGGCATCGACCCCTCAGATCGTTATGCCAATCACAACACCGTGTTTTTCGACGGAAACATGCGAGCCCTCGATGGTCTTCAAGGTCCGATGTACGTGGGAACCGGATGCATGTTCAGGAGGTTTGCTCTATACGCATTCGACCCTCCAATGGTGGACAAGATGGACGAAAAGAAAGATGTTAAACATGGTGAAGACTCTGAAACACCGGCCTTGGATGCTACCGAGTTTGATTCAAATCTGGATGTGAACTTATTACCTAAGAGGTTTGGTAATTCAACCATGTTGGCTGAGAGCATACCTGTTGCAGAGTTCCAAGGTCGTCCTTTGGCGGATCACCCTGCGATCAAGTATGGACGCCCACCCGGTGTCCTTAGGGCACCTCGCCAGCCACTGGATGCAACTACTGTAGCCGAAGCTGTATCTGTAATTTCTTGTTGGTTCGTAACAGACAAACTTTGTTTGCAGTTCCGATGAAACCATGACATTTAATTAGTGAAATTGTATGTACAGGTACGAGGACAAGACAGAATGGGGAGACAGAGTGGGTTGGATTTATGGGTCTGTGACAGAAGATGTGGTGACAGGGTACCGCATGCACAACCGCGGATGGCGTTCAGTATACTGCATAACAAAGCGAGATGCATTCCGCGGATCAGCACCGATTAACCTGACTGATCGACTGCACCAGGTGCTGAGATGGGCCACAGGCTCTGTGGAAATCTTCTTCTCACAGAACAACGCTTTCCTTGCCAGTAAGCGCCTTAAGCTTCTCCAACGTCTGGCATACCTCAATGTCGGAATCTACCCCTTCACCTCCCTATTTCTCGTTGTGTATTGCTTCCTCCCCGCGCTCTCTCTATTCTCAGGATTCTTCATCGTCCAAACTCTCAGCATCGCCTTCTTAGTCTACCTGCTCCTCATCACCGTATGCTTGGTGGCATTGGCTGTTCTTGAGGTTAGATGGTCCGGTGTGGAGTTAGAGCAATGGTGGAGAAATGAACAGTTTTGGCTTATTTCTGGAACCAGTGCTCACTTGGCTGCTGTGGTGCAAGGACTCCTCAAGGTACTTGCAGGGATTGAGATTTCCTTCACTCTGACAACTAAATCAGCAGGAGATGATGAAGACGACATATATGCAGATTTGTACATAGTGAAATGGAGCTCCTTGATGGTTCCACCCATTGTGATTGCTATGATGAACATCATCGGCATTGTAGTATCGTTTTCTAGAACCATTTACAGTGCAAACCCACAATGGAGCAAGTTCATCGGAGGAGCATTCTTCAGTTTTTGGGTGCTTGCTCATCTCTACCCTTTTGCAAAAGGGTTGATGGGAAGGAGAGGCAAGACACCCACCATCGTCTATGTGTGGTCTGGTCTCATTGCAATCACACTCTCTCTGCTTTGGGTTGCCATTAATCCTCCCCAAGGTGGCGACGGACAAGGTGTTGGAGGAGACTTTCAATTTCCATGAAAAACCCACGTATGCTTCATGCATCATGATAATACTGCATGCATGCAAGCAACGTAGGTGTTTTTAGTTTTTCTTAACATATGTAACAATCCTCATGCATCTCTGTAATTTAGTCCCTTCTTATTACGTACATAAATAGGAAAACAAAATTAGCTCTAGAATTATTTTAAAAAGGTTAATTAGAGTCCATGTATATCGGAAGAAAACAACACTATACCAATTAGTTTTTATTCATTTTCATGTAATTCATGTCCATCTCACTTATTTCGCCTTTTCAATTATATTTTCGATTAAAACATGTATATATGTAATATTCAAATTGTGAAAGGTAAAATTTTAAAATTGTCTAATGAAATTTCAAAATTCACAAAATCTATTGTGAAAATTATTTTTGTATATATCGAAATTTTCATTGTTGTATCTGGTTGAGAATTATTGTTATAAATTCTGTGATGTTAATACATCACAGAATTAATATTTCATTTCAATATAATAAATTTCTCGCCACACGTTTTTGTGTATTTTTTTGAAGCAGTAAATGCTAACTTTACTTACAGAAATGGGCTTCCATGATAAGTGGTCAGTTATGCAAACCCAAACAAGTAGGGTGATTGGGCCCATTACATATTCGGCCCGCTATCAAACCAACTTCCTATAGTAAAAAGGCGCAACTGAATAACTCATTTTCAATTCTCATTGTCAATTTTATACATTTCAATATTTTGTATTTATTAGCTAAAAATAAAAGTATAGAAAATCTGTTCATTCATGAAGTAAGATCTTGCAAATTTGAATACAAAATAATACTTTAACAACAGTTTGAACCGATAGTAATTTAAAACTGTAGTAATAACATACAGTACAAAATGGTAATTATTATATTGAAAAGGTATGGAAAAGTGAAAGGTTTTGTCTGGATTATCTTTAATAAATAAAAAAACATATGCTTGGAATCAAAGTATCTATTTCTTTCTCTATTGGTGGCTTTATTTTGCCATCAGAAAACCCTTAATCTTACTAGGAAAGAAAACGCTTAATGTTTTCTCATTGAAAAAATCACTTCTCTCTTATTCACCCAAATTTTAAATAGATTTATTGATGATAAGGTAAGATAATAATGTGATACTTTTTATATTTATTTAACACAAAGTATAAAAATAAAATAATTATAAAAAATTTTAAGGATATGTCCAAAAACCAAAAGCCAAGGCAAATTGAATTAGCATGAGAAGGGGAAGCATGGTAGAATGGTGCCAAGCCAAGTTTCAAAATTTGCGTAAGATTTTTCCTTTTCACACAAATAGGACAGTTTGGTGAGCAGACATGACATCAGAGGAAGCCTAGATTTGGTGCTTAGCTTAGCTCCCTCTGTTATGTTGGATTGAGGTTGTTGGCCCTTCTCTCTCTCCTCTCTCTCTCTCTCTCTCTCTCTCTCACTCTCCCTCTTCACTTTACTTTACCTTTCTTCCTTACTCATTACAGTTTTTTATTTTCTTATTTTCTTTCAAAGCTAAAATCTTTTTTTTCTTTACTTTTTATTAAAGTATTTTTTTTAAATGTTTAAATCTAATAGAAATCTAATTGAATATTTTTACAAATTAAAAAACTAAAATTTGATAAGAATTAGAGGAAAAAGAGATTTTAACCTTCTTTCTACCAGCCATCATCCATAAACAGTGTCATACACATACCTATTCATTTCACATTTGCTTTCCCTTTACTGTTCTCTCTCTCCCTCTGCTTTCCTTCATTGCAAACCAAGCTTCCTTTCCAGCTTGTTCTGGTCCTGCCCTCAGACACAACACCCACCAACCATTTCACTGCATTTACTCTTTCTTCTCTCCAAAAGTAGTAGTAACAGTTGCCCACTCTCTCAAACTCTGTATTTTTCCTATCAAAATAAGATTTTTGTCTGCCATTCCATTCCGGTTTCTCTTCTTAATATCTTACCGCTGAGTCTTTTTTTTTTTTTTTTGAAGCATGGCCCCACTTTTTACCTATTAGTGTGCCACTTCATCTTTTGCTGCGTCTGGATTCTGCTGTAGGGTATGTGTGTTGCCCAGCATCGGGCATTTTTTGCACATTGAGTCTCTTGTCGGTTCAAAATGAGGTGTGAAACCTGTTGCTTCTTTGGGTAGAAGATTCAGGAGTTTAGCTACCTTGGATCACTACAAAGGTAAATGCTTTGTCTTTGTTAACCACTTTTTGGATGATATACATTTCACTTTCTCTTTTGTTTGCTTGGATCATAAGTGATTCTTTCCTGGTTTCCTTTTCTTTTCATTAGAAATTGTGTTCATAATCAGCATTCAACCGGTTATTTTGCTTTCCAAATGAACTATGAAATTACTTAATATGTCTTTCAAATATTGGTTTTGAAACTGCTGAATTATGTACGATTCTGTTTATTTTGTATGCCATTGCTAATGAAGCCTGAGATAGTTTACAGGAAACTTTGTAGTTCTAGATTATCTTAAATCGTGATAAACATTGCATTAGTGATTTGCTGAAACTCTGGCTTTTTGTTTATGGCATTGTTTAAGACCTGAAATGTTGGTTGTAAATTGGAATGTTCAGATGTGTGTTTCAAGGCCTCGAGTAAGGGGAATGGAGTACTTAACTTGAATCCTGTACTTGGGTGGGAATGTCTAGGTTCTACCAGCTGAAGAACTTGTGGGGACGCCATTGATTGACTTGGTACAACCAATTATGTCATCCAACAGTTCTTTGAAAGGGGAATTGACAAAGAAGACTCCATTTTTGGGGTTGAGACGATGGGTTTTGATTGGAGTAGGTGTTGGTGCATTTATAGTGCTTATTCTTTGTATATTATCGATATGGGTGATGTTTCGGAGAAAGTCTAGGAGATCTTTGGACAAGTATTCTGTATCCCAAATACCAAATGTCTCAAAAGATATCGACGTTGACAAGGTTGGGGTGCAGAGTTCTCTTGTTCAACCAGAAAATGTGCTTATGCCTATTGTTCATAACATGACAAGTGATAAGAATTCAGATAATATATCAGTTCATTTAGGTAACAGCAAATCTGGGGATCCTGATAATATCAGTCAGTGCAGCTCAATTTATCATCATGAGAGAGGATTTAGTTCAATGTCAGCTGAAGAAGGAAGCTCTGGGAATGTTAAGAAACAATCCACATTGTCAAATGGAGGGTTGGCTACTGCCTCTCCATTAGTTGGCCTGCCTGAATTTTCTCATCTTGGGTGGGGCCACTGGTTTACACTCAGAGATCTGGAAATGGCAACCAAACGATTCTCAGCTGAGAACATTATTGGTGAGGGTGGATATGGGGTTGTTTACAAGGGAATACTGATTAATGGAATTGAGGTGGCAGTGAAGAAGCTTCTTAACAACTTGTAAGGATATTTATTGATCATCGATGCACTCTTTAATTTTTCCTGACACTACATGTACTTGTGTAATTATTTCTACATTGAATTCATAGGGGACAGGCTGAGAAAGAATTCAGGGTTGAAGTGGAGGCTATAGGACATGTTAGACATAAGCATCTCGTACGCCTTCTCGGATATTGTGTAGAGGGAGTTCATAGGTAATTTTTTTTCTTCGATTTGTGACAGTTAGGTTCTCCTTGGTTCAAAATTTGAACAGAAGCTTTTCTCCATGTTATGTCTCTTTCTGTTATAATGAATGTACTTCCCAATTGAAATTCAGGCTGCTTGTGTATGAATATGTGAACAATGGTAACTTAGAACAGTGGTTACATGGAGACATGCACCAACATGGGACACTTACTTGGGAGGCCCGCTTGAAAGTTATACTTGGCACAGCCAAAGCGTAAGTTCAGTGTGCAATTTGTACAGTCTTTGCGAACTCATTTGATTGATTATCATAAGTCTCTCATCTGTGAGATTTGATTGTAAAAGCCTGTGTGTGTACCTTTAATTAATGCTATTACTATTTGTATTTTGAGAATGTCAACATATATTTAATGGTCTGTTTATGTGTTTCTTGATAATATTATGCTATTGACTTTATATTTTCATATAGTTTGCAGCATGTTGAAATATCTAAGCCCATTAGGTTTTTAGATTAAACAACAATAAGAGCTCGCTGCCCATGGGACCACTGAGTAAACTCTCTAATCTTTGGCTATATTTGGATATCTATTGATGTTTGGAACAGAGTGAGATGAAATAGAATGAAATACCATTGCATTGTTAGAATCTTTTCTGAGGAAATGGAATTGAATTAGAAAAACTGGTTTCACACTCCCATATTGGGGGGAAGATAAGGAGCAGTTTTGGATGGAATGGATTCCATTCCTTCGATTATTTCAAACATAGTCTTAGTTAAATCTGACCTACTTTAGTTTTAATATTTTACTTAGTCACAGATTTATGTTTGTGGAAGTTTCAACAGTGGACCTTGTCACGCTGATGAACCCCTCTATTATACTGTTACTGGTGGCAGGCTTGCTTATTTACATGAAGCAATAGAACCAAAGGTTATTCATCGGGACATAAAGTCTAGCAACATATTGATTGATGATGAGTTCAATGCAAAGGTTTCTGATTTTGGCTTGGCCAAACTTTTGGATTCGGGAGAAAGTTACATAACCACAAGAGTAATGGGAACGTTTGGGTATGTAAAGAAAATTTCATTATCCCTTTTTTAACACTTAAGGATTTATACTACTGGAAACTCACTTCTGTTGTGGATTACAGTTATGTGGCACCAGAATACGCTAACAGTGGTTTGTTAAATGAGAAGAGTGACATTTACAGCTTTGGTGTCCTCTTGCTGGAAGCAGTTACTGGAAGGGATCCTGTAGACTATGCTCGTCCTGCCAATGAGGTGCCTAATCCTTATGAACTCTACTAGCTTGCTAGTTCTAACCATGCTTTCTACTGGAAGGTGATGATCCTTAATAGTGATTAGATATTGTTCATCCTCATTATGACAGGTTAATCTGGTTGAGTGGCTCAAAATGATGGTAGGAACAAGAAGGGCTGAAGAAGTAGTGGACTCAAACCTTGAAGTTAAACCACCTTTGCGTGCTTTGAAACGAACTCTTCTGGTTGCACTTAGATGTATTGATCCTGATGCTGACAAGAGGCCCAAAATGAGTCAAGTTGTGAGAATGCTTGAAGCTGATGAATATCCATACCGAGAGGTTCCCTTCTATACTCTGTCATTTCATACAACTTCTGATGTTTAATTGATGTTGAGTTTGAGTCTCATTTTTGCAACCTTTTAACCTTGTGTGCATCCTTAACATTATTTCCTTAAAGCCTGCGTTGGCTATTCTTTCATCAACTAAAATGAATACTTGAATGAAAACTCTTGGGGGAAATTAGGGGTAAAATATGTTTTTAGTCACTTTTTGACAAATTTTGGTTTTAGCCCTTGTAAAAAAATTGTTTATGATTCCTGTAAATTTAATTTTTTTCAGAAGGTCTACATTATAGTATTTTTGATGGGCATATAAGCATCATGTTAATGATCACTCTAGGAAGACATGTAATGTGACATTTAGATGCACGTTTCATCATCAATAACTGCTGATAACGACAACTTTCAAAGTTTTTAGAATTTACAAGTACTAAATCTAATATTTTTTCTCTCGAGGACCATATCAAAGTTTGTCATTTTCGCAAGGACTAAAAACACATAAAACCCAAAAAAATTTTGGTATTCTTCAGCCTACATACTTCCTGAAGTTTTACTTCATTAGCTAAAAGACAAGAAAAGAAAGCATGATTGATGCCATAAGTTGGGAATATACCATTCTACATACTTGGCATTCTAATGCATTGTAGTATATAAAGAGCCAGGTCCTATTTTAAAGCAAGTTTTTTGGAGCTTATATCTGGAATTTTGAAGTATACATGTTGAAAAATCATCAAAATGTAAGATTGATATAATCACTTTCAGGATAGAAGAAACAGAAAAAGTGGCACTGTCAACATGGAAATTGAAACTGCGAAGGATATTTCGGGTCCATCTGACGCTGAAAGGATGGGGCATACTGAAACAACTCAAGGATAGAAATTGATAACTCCATGGCTTAACTTGCATGTACAATTCCCGTTGTACACGTTATAGTAACTTATCTATACCACGTATCTCCAACTATATGCCCCCAAGAAAATTTTGATGCATTTGGATAATGAAGGTTTTGTTTTTTGTTTTAAATTGAATGTTGCCATTGAAGATATGACACAGTAACCTTGCAAAGAGGATTGAATGAACATAGGTGGTGAGTGTTAGTGTTGTACAGATGTATGTGGGGTCTGTCTTCTTGCATGATTGTTCATTTATTTTATTTTAATTCCCTTGACATGGTCGCATGCTGCTGGAGAGTGGCTATAGTGAAAGAGAAACGAATATTTGGCTTCATTTTCCTTGTCATTTTGCTTTCAGCTTCAATAAAACATTAATCAGGTGATGATATATATTTTTCAAGCATCTTGAATGAGTTCATTGATATTTTTAGATAAAAATCAGTTTTTATTCAATTTCACAGTAGACTCAATTAATGTCATTTTATATCTTCATTCTAATAAAATAATCTTGCAGTGGTAAAAAAAAAACATGATGTTTTGGTGAAAGATATTATTCAGTTTTGTACTGATGATTTTCTGCAAAGTGGTGACAGTGTAGAACTTACGTGTAAGAATAGTTTTTTCTTAAAACAACTCGTTCTTAACATCAGAGAGTTTATTTCTTAAGGGAACTTGCTAAAAATAGCGCAAATTATAACAACTACTTTTGAATTTTTTGCGAGATTCTACAGTTTTTGTTTTTTCTGTTTTCTTCTGTCTTTCTATACTATGTTTGAAAAATATTATACAAATATCTTTTATACATTATATAACCTTGTTAATTGTTAAAAATTTCAAGTGATGTAAATGTTTAAAGAAATATAGGAAATCTATACAATTTCACAACAGTGCAGAGGTGGTTAATATAATTTATTCGAAAAAGTTACAAACATATGCGTTTTATTAAGATTCTTAAATACTACAATGTTTGAAGCTTTTGAAACTTATAGCCATGTATGATACGGTTCATAGAAGTTAAATAAGTTTTGCAGATGTTCTCATGCAGCAGCACTTTGACTTAATTGTGTTATATTCTCAACAATCTGATTCCTTATTCTACAGTCAACAAAAGTGCTTATACGTGTAGGGAAAGCAATGTCATATCTGTGGTTCAAATCCCAACTTGCACAAAAGATCTGACAAGAAAAGGGGCACTCAGATTGTTTGATTTCTACAGAGTGAAGTTTTCATTTGAAGATGCCACCACCGAATGGCACAGTACCCCAGTATGAATAAGATTTTCCCTCACTTTTGCACTGTTGGTTCATGCACTAAAATTGTGAATGGCTAAGCTAGTTATGATTACCTTTTGATTCTCTTCAACAGAATTTCTGTCCCATTGATGCCAGTGTCATGAAGGAATCTTATCTCTCACAAAAATAGATTAAATTGTAAAATTTGTATAGTGAAACTACGAGAAAGGGAAAAACTTTTAACTTTGATCTGTTATTTGAAGCCTCACTGATTGTCCCATTTCTCACCCCAAGGGAAAAAGAATGCATAGATTGGAGTTTCTTGAGGAAGTACTTATTGGGCAGACAGTCAAAGAAATGATTCAAGTTGAAGGCTTCAAACGGTGAAAGTGGAATACATAATAATTCATTATTCTGATAAAGTAGACCTATTTTCAGGGACAGCTTCTCTAGCATCTAGGCTTCTTGCTTCCATCAATAATCAATAACAATCTTTCTCTGCCATCACTTTACATGCTCCATGGGGAATGGGGCAACTTGGCCCATATTGCCACAGCTTTTGACTTCTACTTCCTTCCCTTTACAAACGTGTTATTTACTGCACCTATTTCATATATCACTTATGTTGACCTGTATTCATCATATTTACTGCACCTATTTCTTTTTACTTTACATTTTTTATGAACCAATGACAGTTTTTTCCAATAACTGGTTCACAATTCCAAACAAAGCATATGTTTTTGTATGTTCCGATGAACTTAACATTATTAGTTTTGGTTAAAATTGATTTAAGGTGATGTCTTTTATATTTGGATTGTATCTTTTATCCACTGCAGATTGATTAAGTGTAACTCTGATTATACAAACGACACTTTCATCTAAATGACTTTTCACACAATTTTATCTGCATATATATATATATATATATATATTCACCACTCACCAACAGATTTCCAAACGTGATCTTAACATTTAGCAGTTCAAGCCACATTGATTATGTAGTTGGAATCAGATGGCAACTATTACCATTTTAGGTCATTGCTTTGAGATTGGAATTTGCTAAAAAGACAAAACAAGTTCATTCCTACAAGAAATAGCTCCAAGTATCTGTCACTTTTTAACCACAAAATCGATTCAGATTGAAAAGAAAGATTGTGAGATTGTTTATATTTCTTCAAAACTTCTCGTACACACCAGCATCTTCTCTCTTGCTACATTAATGCAGTGTTTCATATGTGTGTTTGGAAACACATCCATACACAAAATCACGTCCATATCCAGTGTATTGTACAGAAGCTACTGCATATAGAATTTGAAATAAGCTATGTATAAAGAAAATTATTTGATGTACCATTTATTTTATATAGAGATTTCTGATACAAGCTTAAAACATGATAAGTTTTAACTCTTCTGCCATTAAAGAAACATTTTGTTTATTATATATATATATATATATATATATATATATATATATATATATATATATATATATATACATGCATATATATATATATAAGATGTTGCTTGCATATCACTCAAACTTTTATTGGGTAACAACTTCATATTTGTTTGTATTCGAATGTGTAGACAAAAGTAGGACTGATAATGTTGACAAGTTGGACAAGTTGTGATTCATTAATCTTTTCAATATCAGTGAATTGTAATTGTTCATAGCCATTGGGAACATGGTAAAGAAAAATGGTGTAAGAACAATAACTTCATTCTATAAACTAAATTTGTATGTCTAATTCTACTTCTAATTGATAATTTTGACAAATCTTTTTCATAATCAAGACTATATAATGCTATTATTCCATGTCAACTGTTATTTGTTTTCTTTTCTAACCATTCTTTTAGTCTCAGTTGTTTGTCACTCTTTACAAATTAGGGTTCGTGGATGGTTCTTTCTCAGAGTGAAATTAGGGTTCATGGATAACAAGAGTGTAAACGAAATAGGGTTTTGAAGATATCAGTAAAATTTAATAGAAAAGGTAGACATGGTGTAATTTTTGTTGTTGTTGTTGTAATGTTTGATAGAATTAGAATAAACTAAAAGCGGACACAGGAGACAAAGAAACTGTTAAGGGTTCAAGTTTTGTCGAGAGAAAGGTGAAGCTTATTAAAAAGCTTCAATGGCGGCAGAGCAAACAATGAATCAATAATGGAGGCACTCAATGATTCATTCATGAAATTAATTAAGACAGTTTGGAATTTGGATGCTAAAAACAGTTTCTTAATTACTTCCGTTAATTATGGTAAACCGATTTTATGGCAATTATGATTATGACTTCTGCCATCTACAAAACCACATCAAAAAACAAAATACATTTTGTCACTTTTTATTTGTCTTCTGCTCAATTACATTTTTTTTTAAGAATTACTGTTTTTCCTCGTTTCCTCAAAGTCATCAGTTATCCAAAGAGCCAAAGTTATTTAATTTTTTTTTAATAATTAACAGTAAATTTATATTTTTTTTATTTAGTGATTATATAATGTTTTGAACACTGAAGCAGCCCTCAGCTAGTCAACCCTATTAGCTTCACCTGCTTTGACTTTGTATGCCATATAATTAACATGTGACAGATTTCAATAGTCTAAAGTGAATTAGCAGAAAATTGTGAGTATTAATCAGAAAAATTAAATGTGTCAATAAAATATATCCTTTTAATTTTACAGTGTATTTTTTTTTTATATATTTAACTTTTAAATGGTTTAGAAAGACAAAAAAAAAATATGAGGAATATAATCTTCAATCATCTTTTTATAAGAGTTTCTTAAATTATGTTTCTTGTGATTTCCATACATGTCAGCTTTGAGAATCTTACATTGTTGAGGAATTTTAAGAGAAACTTATATTTTTATTTCTTTAATTTTTATTTAATTATGTTTAAAATAAATTCTATTTAACTTGAAACTTTATATTTTTATTTTGAAATAGTTGTTCTTTATACAAGAATTTTTTTTCTTAACCTATATATAGAACCATTGGATGTGTAAAATGCCGAGGTATAGACATCTCCTGCGTGATAATAGAAATTGGGTGGTCCAATAACTGTCCGACAACACAAAATTGACTTGTAAGATGAGGTTTGCACCCATTTATATATTATAAATTGGCTTCATCTCTAATCGATGTGGGACTTCTAACAATAAAAAAAACACCCAGATTATAGGTAAACGAAGATTATTGATCAATTGTAATAAAAACTTATAATCAAGAGCTCATATGAAGGGAAAAAATAATTAAAGAATGTATACACAAAGAAAATTAGTTAATTATGACTTAAATTAGTTAAAATAAATGTTGAATAACAAATGAGGATCTAATCAAACTAAACAATAATATTAGTATGTAATCTACAAAGTACACACAACACAAGCCAAAAGTAATATAACAAAAGTGTAGAGACCCCATAGGTTTTTATAAATTATATAATAATATATATAAAACATAACTGTGATAAAGCATAATATTAGTATCACATACACACTCTATATATATATATTAAATCAAAGAAATACATATTTTGAAGAGAGCGGAAAAGATATTTATGTGATCGTTAGGATATTATAATATTTGTATAATAATTTTAAATATGTCTATAATTCGTAAGTGCAATGAATTCACATTATATGCTTGGATTTATTATAAAATGAAAAAAAATGGATGCAGTGTATTAATTGAAATAAAAAATTTTGCATCCTTGTTTGAAAGATTATTGGTAAAGGAATGAAACAGTGTGTATAAATACTGTACCTTTCACCATAATTTGAGTAAAAATAGTTTCTTTGAGGGAAATTACGAATGGATAAAAAAAACAAAAAACACTGATTTATTCTCTAACAATTTATTTATTTCTCAAAAGAAAAATAGACAATTTTAACTTTCATATATATGGTTTAGGTGGACTTGAGAATTAAACGGTAAAATAATTCTAGAGGGCTTGATTGATCTCTCATAATCTTCTATTTATAATAATAAATTGATACAAGAGTACATGATAATTAAAGTAATCAAGACACAATATAATCATGATAATTAGAGTAACCTAAATACAATATAATCATGATAATTAGAGTAACCTAGACACAATATAATCATGATAATTAGAGTAACCCTAGACACAATATAATCATGATAACTAAGATAAATATCCTAACACTCCTCCTCAAACTGGAGCATACAAATTGTATGTATCAAGCTTGGAACAAATAAACTCAATCCGAGGACCCCTCAATAATTTAGTCAATACATCTGCGAGTTTATCGTTTGACCCAATAAACTCAGTACATATTTCTTTAGTCAACAACTTTTCACGAACAAAATGACAATCAATTTCTATATGTTTAGTCCTCTTGTGAAACACTGGATTTGATGCAATGTGGAACGCAGCTTGATTGTCGCAATACATCTTCATAGTATGGATGACACAGAATTTAAGCTCTTGAAGGAATTGTTTCACCCATATAAGTTCACATGTTAGTGACGCCATTGCCCTATACTCAGCTTCCGCTGTTGATCGAGCTACTACATTTTGTTTCTTACTTTTCCATGAAATAATGTTTCCTCCTAGAAAAACACAATATCCCGTAGTATACCGTCTATCAATAGGCGAGCCTACCCAATCTGCATCACAATACCCAAAGACTTGAATGCTTCCTTTATCTTCATATAATAGTCCTTACCCAGGAGCCTTTTTAACATACCTTAGAATGCGAATGAGAGCATTCCAGTGGTCAACACATGGGGCCTGCATGAACTGACTAACCACTCCAACTGCAAAGGATAGATCTGGCCTTGTAATAGTGAGATAAATCAGTTTTCCAACCAGTCTCCTATACCTCTCTGGATCAGAGAATAATTCACCTTCTTCTATCTTTAATTTCTGGTTTGGGTCCATGGGACTGTCTACCGGTCTGCAATCAATCATGCATGTTTCTTGTAATATATCAAGAGCATACTTCCTTTGGGAGATCAAAACTCCATCTTTTGATTGCACTACTTCAATGCCTAAGAAGTATTTCAGACTTCCAAGATCCTTNGTTTGAAAATGTCTACACAAGTACTCTTTCAGTTGAGATATTCCAACAACATCATTTCCTGTAATGACAATATCATCAACATATACTATTAAGTAAACACATTTCCCAAGAGAAGAATGACAGTAAAAAACCGAATGGTCTGCTTCACTGCGTTTTAGCCCAAATTTTTGAACAATGGAGCTAAACTTTCCAAACCAAGCACGTGGTGATTGCTTGAGGCCATATAGAGATCGATGCATTTTGCATACCATATCAGACTCCCCCTGAGCAACAAACCCAGGAGGTTGCTCCATATAAACTTCTTCCTCAAGATCACCATGTAGGAAGACATTCTTGATATCCAATTGATGAAGTGGCCAGTGACGAATGACTGTCATGGCAAAGAAGAGGCGAATAGTAGTCATTTTGGCGACAGGAGAGAAAGTGTCACAATAATCAAGACCATAAACCTGAGTGTAACCTTTTGCAACAAGCCGAGCTTTGAGCCGATCAATTTCACCATCAGGGCCGACTTTAACTGCATACACCCATTGGCAACCAACTGCCTTTTTGCCTGAGGGAAGGGGCACCAGCTCCCAAGTATTACTGTGGTCAAGAGCTTGCATTTCCACAATCATAGCTTGTCGCCATCTAGGATGATCAAGTGTTTCTTTGACATTCTTGGGTATAACAACAGAGAATACTGAGGATAAAAGAGAAAAATAGGAGGGCGACAATCGATGATAGCTAAGAAAGTTATAAATGGGATGGGGGTTTCGAGTGGAACGAGTACCTTTTTTGAGGTCAATTGGCCATGCTGAATCATTGGCACCAGGAGGCGCAGGAGGAGGTGACGAGGGAGAAGAATCTGAAGCAGGAGATTCACCATTGTCTTGGGGAGGTGGACTATCCATTGGGGCCCTGTGTGAGATGATCTCAGTATGTGGAGAACCGGGTGCAGGAGGATAGTGATCAACACTTGGAATGACAGAGACAGTGGAGCTATTTGACTCAGCCATCGGAACAGGAAGGACTTGTTGGAGAATAGAAACATCTTCAACAGATGGAGAGAAGTAAGGAGTCTGTTCAAAGAAAGTGACATTAGCAGACATGTAATACTTCTTAGTTTCAGGAGAGTAACACCGATATCCTTTTTGAAGTCNGGAATAGCCTAAGAAGACACATTTGAGAGCGCGAGCGGAGAGTTTGTCTAGATCTGGAGACATGTCATGAACAAAACATACACAACCAAACACTCGGGGAGATGTATGAAAGAGAGAATCATTAGGAAACAAAATGGAGAAAGGGACTTTATTATCAAGAGAGGAGGAGGACATCCTATTAATAAGATAACATGCAGTTAAGATGGCATCTCCCCAGTGATAGACAGGAATATGGGCACCAAGCAAAAGGATACGAGCA
>NC_028356.1:2117463-2220527 GCF_000741045.1 Vigna radiata var. radiata | reverse complement strand
TATTACCAGAAATATGATCAGAAGCACCTGAGTCAATTACCCATGAATTTGGACCTTCCATGGATTGAGAAATGCAGGCTGTTGATGTACTGGGAGATTGAGATGATTCTGCCAAGCTGTTGGACTTTAACCTTAAATACTCTTGATATTCATCCTCGGTGAACTTAGAAGTGGATGTTTCAATCTTTGGAGTGGAAGTTTCAGTCTTCAAAATATCGGCGGTCTTGGAAGGAAAACCATGTAAATAATAACAATTTTCTTAAGTGTGACCCATCTTTTCACAGTATGTGCATTGCGGACGTCCCCGACCTCCTCGTCCTCCTCCTCTAGTGTCACGTCCTCCTCTTCCTCGTGTGGCAACCATGACAGATGGTTCCACTAGTTCATGCGCCTCCTGAGTTTGAGGTACCGGGACACGTAGAAGACGAGTGGTCAATGTTTCCATGGAGGGGACCTCATGACTAGTTAGAAGTTGATCTCTGAGATGATCAAAATCGGGATGTAGGGCACGAAGAATCAATACCATGTAATATTTGTCCAATTTCTTTTGGATATCCTTTAATGGGTCCGCTTCCAAAAACATCCTCAGTTCTTCGACGGCAGATTGGGCTTCAGCCATAAAGGACACCATATCATGGTTTGTCATTTTAAGAGATGCAAGCTTGTTCGCAGTGTCATAGAGATGTTGAATATCGTTGGCATAAATGCTTTGAGCTTTCTTCCAAAAGGAGTGACAAGTTTTGAAAGCCCTCAGAGATATAAGAAGGTTGGGTTCCACTAATTGCCATAATAGGGCACACAACTGGAAATCTACTTGTTTCCACCTATCAACTTTTTCAGTAGGCACATGACTTCCATCTTGCTCAAGGTGGTCATAAAGCCCTTGGCCAAGGAACCACATTTCAACGGCAGCAAACCATGATAGATAATTTTTTCCATTTAGCTTCTCGGAGGTAATTGATGGACTTCCGGAGAAGGAAAGAGCACTACCAGACGCCATCTCTGAAGATGACAAATCGTACCAGTGAGAAACAAGAAAAACCCTAAGGGTTTAGACAAACGGGACTGTGACGGTGGCTGGCGGCAGACAGGGGCGAACGGCAGCCGGCGGCGGTGAGCGGGATCGACCCGTCTGATACCAACTTGAGAATTAAACTGTAAAATAATTCTAGAGGGCTTGATTGATCCCTCTCATAATCTTGTATTTATAATAATAAATTGATACAAGAGTACATGATAATTAGAGTAACCTAAACACAATATAATCATGATAATTAGAGTAACCTAGACACTATAATTATGATAATTAGAGTAACCTAGACACAATATAATCATGATAATTAGAGTAACCCTAGATACAATATAATCATGATAATTAGAGTAACCCTAGACACAATATAATCATGATAAATAAGATAAATATCCTAACAGGTGAAAAATATATTCATAACTAAGAATAATAATATTCATTTGATATATATTATAAAAATAAATGATCATAAAAAAAAGCTTAACATTTTCAAAAAGAAGAAAAATAATAAAAAGTAAAAAATGTAATGTCAAATATCATTTTCGGATAGCTAATTAATTTAAGCTTGCATTTGAATCATCTATATCTTCTTAGATTTGGTTTAACCACAAAAGAAAAAGAAGGATGAATAACACTACCAGCTCAAGATCACATCAATCTTAAAAAGTTAGGTATTTGTCCACAACAAAAAGTATAGTTACACACGCTAGCACACATACACTATAACTGAAACGCCGCAATATATGTTTATATCTATATCTCTATCTATATATATATACACACGCGGCTCCCTTCAAACAACCTTACTCAAGTACATGTTCTTGGTTAATTCCTCCATCATTTGAATATATATAAGAACTGCGATGCAAAGAATTAGGAGCATAAAATGGGAATAATGAATAGCTACGTTGCCATGTCATGGTGTTGATCTTCACCATACTGTTCTTGTGTTAGTGATCCAAGAAACCATCACCAAGTCCTGTCAATACCTTTCACTGATAAAGATGATTCATACATGTATGATACGTCTTTTCAATCCTTCATCGTCTCCTTTATACTTGCAACTTGCAAAGTACTCAAATGAAAAACACACCGTCCATCTCTGACATTTTTGACAAAATTCACCAAACTATGTATTTAAGAGTAATCAAGATCAATGTCATGTGCACAAATTCACAAATTCTAAAATACTCATTTAATGCTCTTAATTAGATCTTCGGCAACTACCATATATAGACCTGTCTTCCATTTCCATACAAATATTCTTCATACATCATTTAAAGAGATGACCAGAGATATAATCAAGTAAAAAGAAGAAGCCACTATACTTACTGCATACACATATATATAGACAGTGTAAACTGCAACATTGGTTAGTGCATGTTTGATTTTGTTTATCGTGAAAAAATAATGGTTTTTCTTAAAAGAATATCACTGAATACTGCTTTTCTTTTACTAACGGATAGTGTTTGAAACGTACAAAAGGTCATTCCGTTACTGTAACTTAAATTTTTATAATAGTGAAATATAAAACTAGTATTTTTTCTGAAATAAATAAATCAAAACATGCACCAAGTTTTTTGTAAGTTCATGGCTCTTGTTTGCCTGGGAATGATGATGGCAGCAGGTCTTGCAGCAAACCATAGTCACGAGGGAGTTGGAACTGGTGCTGCTGATGTTGTTGCGGCTGGAGATGGAGATTGTTGGAAAGGTTTTGGTTGAACATTGGATTTTGGTGATCATTTTGGGTATAACTTGGAAGAAACTGAGCAAGAAAATCTTGAGGTAAGCTTGAGCCCATGTAAGAGGAACCAAAAAAAGGAGGTGCTGACAACATGGTGGCGGCGCTGCCCCTTAGCGTTGCTGGACAGTGATGGTTGTGTTGCCCTTCATATGTTGTGATCACAATTGATGGATCTTGGAATGATCTTTCCACCCTTTTTTTGACGCTGCACTTCTGACTGGTGCACCTATAGTAGCTCCTGCATTACAAGTAACCAGTCTTGTCAGATTCAACATTCATCATACGTGTAATATCATGATCATAGTACTGCATGTCGTGTCTCCAACTTCATCATTAGATAGTAGATTGATTACAAGAAACAAGCCGTTACGAAGCCTTAATATGACAAAGATATGAATCATTACATTACATCGATATATATGTATATGACAATAACAAGGAAACAAAATACTTTGTGTTTCAATACACATATGATGATTTTTGGTGCAGAAATTCCACAACTCTTAATCATTTTTTTCGGCTATACAAAAAACAAGGCTTCATCATTTTTGGTTTGAAACGATAATAATGCCCCACGTAGGTAGATAAGAAATTTCAAAATTGGAAAATAATGAACCTTGGGTAGGGACTGTTCTTGACTGCTTTCTGTCCATATTTTCTCCATCTGTATCCATCTTCAAGGTTGTCTATCTCACTTTTAGTCAAGAAGGCAAAACGAGGCTCTCTTGGCTTTTTCTCTTTCTTTTTAGGCTTGTTCCTGAAACGCTCCAAAATATCAGTCAAATTCACCGCAACATATATATCTATGTGCCTCAAGTAACTCACCAAACCGATAGCAATTATTTTAGGGTTAAGTTCCCATGATTGTTCCACACTATTTCTCCATTTTAGTCACACACAAAACCTACATGATAATATATAGCATTCACGTACGGCACTGTATATATATATATATATATAGTATAAGAAAGTATAACAGACAAGATTGATTGACCAAATTCATTTCATAAGAAACACTAAAAGTCATGAACAATTGAAAAGACGCGGAGTGATAATATAATTGCATTAGTAAACAGTAATTCAGAGAAGAAATTCAAAATTCCATGTACCTATAGAAAATAAGAGAAATTAATTAATCAGATCCTATTCGTGTGTTGAAAGGAAGAAAAAGATAAACTGTACGGGGCAAAAACGTTCTCAGCCTCCATTGATCTATCGGAAATAAAAAAGAAATAGGGGCAAAAGAAGAAAAAAGTAATCAAACCTACTCTTTCTTAGGCTTTTCTTCTTCATCTTCGCACCCTTTTGGCTGTTTATCTTTCTTCTGGGTTTTGGTGGAGTCTTCTTCTAGGAGTGCTTCAGCTTCATTGGATGAGGAGGAAACCGATGAATTGGGTGTTGACTGGTTTCCACTGATCCCTGCGGAGTCTCCTGCACTAGGCTTCTTGGGGTTTTCATCAATGGAAGAGAGCACTTCAGATGATGAGCAAGACATGTCAAAGGCTCTGGAGAGGGTGTTGTAATCCATGGAACCATGTAAGCAGTCAGTGAAAGTGGTGCGTTGATGAGAAGGAAACCCTTGAAAGTTTTGTGAGGCAATTGGTGCAGAGTTGTTGTCCCTAAAGAATGGAAAGTTTGAAGAGTGGTTGAGTTGGTGTTCGTGGTGGTTGTAATGAAAAGGGTCATAAAAACGATCCTTCTCATTCGCCATGGATGAGAGAAGAAATGGAGAAGAAGAAGGTTGGAGGAGGATGAAGGGCCAAGAAGAAAAAAAAAAAAAGGTAGCTTTGAGAATGATATTTGAGCTAAGACTTAAATTCCATGTGGTTGCTTGTTATGGGAAAGGGAGCTTTTGGCTTAGAACTTTGTTTTTCTTCTTTGCTTTTATTCCTTCTACTTTTGCACCCTCACTTTAGTGTTTGGAGCTAATTGGGGAGTGTTTCTCTATCTTAATCTTTCTAAACTCAGTGTGTGGTTCATTTTTTTCTAAACCAAATAATCATTTTTTCTTTTTCAATGCAAAAATAATATATATTATAATTAATTCTTATACCTGCTTCTGCATGTGGCATGATTTCTTGATCCAATAGTAGTACATCGTATATTCTCACTCAACATCTATTCATATTGTACATAAAAAATTAACAATATAAATTTTTGTATTTTTTTCAAGATAAAAGAAAGTAGAAAGTAACGTTAAATGAGTGTAAAAATATATCTTTTATACATTTTTTTGTCTTACGAGAACGATAAAGTTGTCGTCTCATTACCTTTAGTTTCCATTTCAAATCTTAAATATACCAAGTCCATATATTTTTTTTCCTGTTCATACATCAAGCAATTTGACATATTTTAAAAGAAATACAAAAAAATCAGCATGAGGCAATATTTTAATCTTTAAAAGCCAATTGATTGATAATTATTAGTCAGTTGGTTGAAAGATTTATTACCTATATATGTTTATATATTTATACATATAGTTGATGGTGACTTCTCATTTAATTTAAAGCACTCCCTTTTATTTAATCGTTTTGAATCTAATCAAGGACAAAGAAAATAACAAGTTGAATAATGCTTGCATGCTGAGAGGTTTCTCTTTTTATATATAATATAAGATATTAGATGTTAAGAACAATATACAAGAATGCTAACAAGGTTTTGAGAAGAAAAAATAATTTCAAACATTGACCTCAAATTTACTTTGTGTGTTCCTTTGAGCTCCACGTATGTGGTTTGGTAGGATCGTATGTGATCAATTATATGAGGGATCATGCTGATATGCAGAATAAATAACCCCATAATTAATTATATCATAGATATTTTGTTTCGTGGTATTAATAAAGAGATTAATATATAAATAAAATTGTGATTAATGTGATTGTTAAATATATTTATATTTTTTAGAAGGGTCGTTATCACGTTGTAAAGAAGGGAGTGTGATTAGTCAAAAATTCCGACTACAAGCATTTTGCTGGTGTAATTTTTGAGGTTTATCTTACACGTGTCGCGGTTTGGGCACCGGCGTTTGACCGCAGAGTGGCACGTACGGGAGATTCGTTCGCTGCTATTTATGATTCTTCTTCGTCTTCCTCTCTGCGTATTTCAATAGAAAAATGCATAATAAAAATGAAAATTGGATATTATTAAATAAAATATGAAATTGAATAATGCAAAAATTGAAAAAAAAAAAAAAAAAAACTAGTGCTGTTCCTGATCACGCCTATGTCTATGGGTATCTATGTATGGGTTGATGATGGTGAGTGGGTTTTGACGTCACATTCCCTTTCGATGCCTTATCATATGCTCATGTGCTTACACTATCACATTCACATCAAATCAAAATCACGCAAATTAGATGGTCAAAATCGTATGTATCAAACCCTAATGTGATTTCATGAAACATATATATAGTATCTACGAATTAGTTCGTACGTTGTTAAATTTTATATTCTTAATAAATAGAGTTTCTGTTGTAACAATGTTAATGAAAAAAAAACATATTGATTAAAAGTGATTTTGATGTAGTAAAAAAACAAAAATATTTAGAAAATAGGTTTTTTAATTGAAATTGGTATTTAAAGTAAAGATTGTAGCATTAAAATTAGGGTTTTGTAGGAATGGGGAGAGACAAAGTGGTAGTTTGATCCCTTAAGAGAGAGAATGGGTAATGAATGTGAGAAGTGAGAAAAATGGTTGGTAAAAGAAAGACTTTTTGATGGGTGGGTTGGTGCAAACTCGACAATCACCACCGCCCATTCAACCATCATACCACTAATAAACCCACCTTCTCTTCATTATTATTTTCTTCCATATTCTCATTATTATTATTATAAATAATTCATTTTTATTAAAAATTATAATTAATAAATGTTATATTAAGAGCTCAATTTTAAAGTTAATTTATTTCTACAAAAATTGATAAGATAAATTTATATTTAATTTTATCTTTAATTCATTCGGAACTTTTATTACATTCACTCTTTCATGTTTATTCAAGTAACGATCAAACAGTAAATAGAAATAACAATATTTATATAAAAAATTAAATTTTAAATTTAATTCTTAAAATTGATTATAAAGTGACATTTCTATTTATTTATATGTTAAAAATTATTTTATTTTTCGTCTCAAATCTTAAATATATAAAATTTAAAAACACATTCAAATACTTTTAGTTAAATATAAAGCGTACGTGTTCATTAGATTTAAAGGAAAAAAAAAATGTTGAAAACTAAAGTTAAGAATCATGGTCATTCCCTTGACTTGACTTGCCTGATCATGGCTCGCATTTATTACATGCTGCAATTCTTAGTTTAACTACTTTAGTTAATTAATCTCATTTAAAAAACACTACTTTTATATATATATATATATATATATATATATATATATATATATATATATATATATATACTAATTATATTATGTGAGTTAACTTAAAATTCAAGTTGGATTGAACTAATGAAAAATTATAATTTTGATATAATTACATTTTGAATCATATTTATTAAAAACTTAATTTACTCGAATTGAATTCATAAGTTAGGTTTACTTTTTAATTTATTTAATTTTATTTTTTGTGTTTATATTTAAAGTTTAAAATGATTTTAGATTATATTTAGGTTAATTATATATTTATTTTAATTGTTTTTGAAATTTAATATTTGAAGTTTATTTAAATTTGAATTAGATAAATATTTAAAAAAATTATCATTAAATGAGTTAGTTAATTAATTCGTTTAATCTATCAACATGAAATATATTAAATTAATTTATTAATAAATGAATCATATTAGATTAACTTAATGAGTGATAAATCAGTGACACATCAAATTAAATTAGATCAAATAACTCGTTTGAACCGGAGATTAAAAGGTGTAAATAAAGTGAAAGTATTTTTTGACTTTAGATTATGTTATTTATGAATTACTATTTAAATAAGTGATAAATATATTTGATGTGTTGACCAGAAATTGGATTTGCTGGTTTGATGATTAGGGTTGTTTGTTTGACAGAGCATGAAATTGTTGACATAATTGTTAACTTATATCATTGTATGTATCATCTTCAATGTTTTCTTTCAATTCCTGCTAAAACCAAAAAATCTTTATAGGATATGATTCTCTTCCCTGTATCTACATTTCAAATCTTCTCTTTTATTTTGTAAACATGACTATGACGTAAAAACTCATTAGAGTTAAATATTTTTTTAGTTTTTATATTTATACATTAAATTAAAATTTGTCTTTAGGTCAAAAGTTAATATATTTTTATTTTTAAATTTTAAAACTAAATAATTAAAATATTCCTTTAATTTAATTACATTAACTTTTTTAATTCATTAAATTATATTTTGGATTACATTTAAATTGTTTATTTCATTTGACATTTTCTACTTTAAATGGTAACTTAAATCATCATTTAATTTGTAAATAAATTAAAATGGTCATGTTTATTTATTTTTAAAATTTAATTTTAAATCCACACTTAATATTAGATACTAAAATTATATTTAACTTTATTATTCTACGTTGATTATGAAATAAAAAACGTGCATATTTTTTAAAAGAAAGATTTTCTTTTTCATTTCTTTTCAAAAGTAAGGATCAAATATCATGCACCAAAAATTAAATTGACTATACCAAAAAGAGTGTTAAAGATTGAAAATTTTTGAACTTTATTACTTTATTTTGAATTTATGATTATGGAGCCAACCAAACTTATATATATATATATATATATATATATATATATATATATATTTGAAAATTAGTTTTACAGTAATTAAATTATAAATTTAAGTTAATTTTTCATAAAAGTTAACTTATCCTGTATGTTATATTATTTTTTCACAAAAGTTATTGGAATTACTTTCCTTAATAAATATACTAAAGAATGTAATTTAACACGATCCATTTAGTATTATTGGTCTAATTTTGTTAAATAATGTTAATAGATATATTTCTTTTGTTAATGTAGTTACTTTATATTTATAAAATATATAGTTAAATATCGATAGCTTTATTATTATTAGAAATATCATTTTATGTCACATAATAATTGAATACATGATTCATTTAATTAAATAATATAGTAATATTATATATATATATATATATATATATTAATTTTTTATTATCTTTTATTTTGTAACAACTTTCATATGACTCAAGAACTTTAGAAATATACGTGGTATTTTTTAGTAAGTACAATTATATTTTTATATTGACTATTTTATTAGAAGCATTTAAGCCGTAAACTTAGATTTTTTTTTTTTTAATTTGTCCAAAAGATTTACATTTTAAATTTTGGTAAGAAAAGCTAAATATTTATCTAACTTAAATAAATAGTTATTTTCCAATAAAATAATAATAAGAATAAGAAAAGGAATAAAAAATAATACCAAATTATTTTTAAATTTGAGATATTTTATCATGATTTTTTTACACTTTATGAACTTTTTATTTTATAATAAAAACCTTTACATATATTTAATTGTTTAACATTCTATATTTATCCCGACAAGAAGAAATAATATTAGTAATTAATAAAATAAATTCAGAGATTTATTAGGCACCACTCTTAATATGTGCTTTAAGTATAGTGTAAATGGAGTTGGGAGGATGAAAATAAATATTGTAAATGGAATTGGGAGAATGAAAATAAGTGAATGAGGTAAAAGTGAATTTGATTGAATGAAAGAGGAATAGGTGAAAAATATAAAAAAGAAAAAAAATTGTTAAAAATTGTGAATGTTTTTATCAATATAAATGATAAATAATGATTTTAATAAATGAAATTATAAAATTAATAATTTTTATTTTATCTATTATTTTAATTTTAATTTTTTATTTTTTATGATAACAAATATAATTATAGGGATATCAACAATCATTTACATTAAAAATAACTGATTATATTTTTTTTATATTTTAATTGACTAGATACATTAATATTTTATTATATTTATGTTTGAATTAGAAAATGTCTTCTCCTTATTTTGGCTTTTGAATAGGAAGTGAAGATGGATCTCAGAGTTTATTCCTGTTTATTTTGCTTTCTGCATAATTTATTATCAAAATAGATTTCGCTAATCAGTCTTTAGAAACAATTAGTGGCTAAATATTGAATTTGGCATTGTCCTTAAGAATTCGTGTAATTGGTAATGAGAAATTGTTTGTAAGTGTAAGGTTGCACATTGGAAGAGAGAAAGGGATGATAATGAACTGTGTTAGAGTGACAACTATGGCCATGGCTGTTCCTTCATGGAGGCCCACGTGCTGCGCATCTTCATCTTCATCTTCTTCTTCTTCTGCTTCTACAGCTGTCATCAACACAGAGCAACTGCGTTCTCAGATTGATCATCTTCATGCTGAGGCTGACGCCACCAGAGCCAAGGGTAACCCTACCAATTTCAAATTGTTTTTCTTCATGCTATTGCCGCTTTCATTCTGATTAATGTTTTCTGAAAAAACACCCTTTATAGTCAGGCCCCTGAGTATGATTAAAGTTTTAGTTTTTCACTTTTTCATTACAATTCTGACCTAAGGAAATATAACTGAAAAAGCTGTCCACTGCGTTCGTGCATCAATTGGACCTTGAAGTATTACTCTTGTAAGAAAAATTGTTTGAGTAGCTCAAGAGGTTATCAAAACCATGTTGTGTAGTCCTTAAATATCGAAAATTTCTCCAAATTGGTTTCTGAACTGTACTGAAATACATCAACTTAGGCAATGAAATGATGGATATTCATACTTCACAGTCTGCTTAAACAATTTTATTACTTTAGGAACTGTTTATGCGAGGGGCCAATAGTTTGAGGACGATTATTCTAATTTAATGAGTGATTATAAAAGCGCACCCCAAAATGGGGTGTATTTTGGGATGGAAAAAAGAGAGAAATAGGAAGAAAAAGTAATAGATATGGATGTGATGAAAAAGGAAGAGAAACAAATATAAAATAAAATAAAAAGAGGGAATTGGATGAAAGGGAAATTGAATGAGTGATTAGTATTTTTCTAATACAGAACTTATATGTTGTGGTTAACAGCAACTAATGCTAGATTGAGGCTTCTGCGGTTGTCAGAAGCTGCGGAGAAGCTTCAAAAACAGGCAGTTATAAGCATTCAAAAGGGGGAGGAAAATTATGCAAGGGAAATGCTTTTTCAGAGGAAGAAGGTGTTGCAGGCTTTGGACAAGTCTAAAAGACGCATTGAATTGCTTGATGAGCTTTCCGCAAAGTTAAGTGAGGTAAAGTCAGTTCATTTGTCCTACAGTCTTAGTTTCTATTTTCATTTTGAAATGATGGAATCATGATCATAAATATCAATACATTTGAGGGAGAACACCTTTGTTATGTAAGTTATGAATTGTTCGTATCATCAGAGTGTTAGATTCTTAATGTAATGCATGGCCAGTATGTTTGATGGAGAGATTTATTTCAAGTGTTTTCGCAAAAGTTGTTTATTGCTTGCAAGTACAGGCATGAGCATCTGCAGAAGGGACTGTGGACCTAGGATGCACCGCTATCTATGTAGAATACGCTGTCGCCTGATCGTGCACTTTTTGGACATGACACTTATCGAACATGGCTTGAGTATGAGTAAAGAAAATGAGTCGACACCTATTATAGGCTATATGCTACTATAATAAAAGAAAACTAAAAAAGAAATTAGAAAAGAATATCTTGCATTATAAGTAATGCATGACTCGTATTTTTAGGCTAGTTTTCCACAAGACTTAACTGGTAATTTTAACTGTTAAGGTACATGTTTCTTATTTAGAATTCTATTTTGAAAGATTTTATTACTGGGAAACTAACAAATTTGTTTTTATAGTGTGAATTATATAAATCTTAATTCTCAATTGAGATTTTTGTCACGTTGGTTATATATATACATCAAAGGTGGTGTTCTATCCTATATTTTGAACATTAGTTGTCCAAGTGTATGTCATTCTCGTATGTGGTATCCTTGTTTTCTTCTGTCTGCATATATCATTTTGTTCTCTATGGTCATTTGAGAGAGATTCCCAATTTTCATCTGTTGCTTAAGTTATTTCTTTGTAAACTCTTCCTTTATTAAAAGTTGTACTAGCTATGGAAAATAAATAAATTGCAAAATTTTCAACGAAAGCACCAACTATTTTCATATTGGCATGTTAAAAAATGCAATTCGGAAAATATCCTTTTGTACTCCCTTTAAAATTTTCTCTTAGAATTGATTGTATCCCTGTATAGAGGTGCTGTCAAAGTATTACAACCAACATCTTTCATAGAAAAGCGAGTTCCTTCCGTCAGTTCAGTGCCTGTCCCCTGCCTCATTTGCCACTAAATTAACTTCTCGTATATAGTATGCACCACGTGAAAATTATCAGTCTCTAGGAAGACAGTGGATGGATGGGGTGGAATTGACTTCAATATTGCAAAAAAACCAGACTGCTTTTGAATTTACCTGTCACGAAATTATTGAAAAGCATAATTTTTCTGTGGTTTTGCTTAGTCTGAAAATGGAGAGTTTCACAGGAAAGCCCAATGTAATGTTTGTGTAGAGTTGTATAGTTTGTACAATTGCATTTATTTACTAGTTCAAAATACATTAAAGTATATCATTGCTACAAAACTCATAAGATGTTAAATCATGTAACTGGGTTTCATATATTCTCATTTGGTAATTAGGATTTTTAGACCATGTAGTAGATTACTTATAACCTTTATGCAAGAAAAATTAAAAACTAAATAAATAGTGATTACCTTTAGTGATGGTCTCAATTTATTTTCTTAAATCTATATTATTGTATGCTCTAGTACTGACTGATAAGCATAACTGTACCTGTCAACTCAGACTGTTATTGCTGAATAACTTATGTATTTCAAATTATTTTTTTGGTTTGCGTCCATTTATAATGTTTATTCTTTCTCTTGATCTCTATGTGAACGTTGCTTTTACTTAAAATAGATTTTTTATTAACTGAATAATGAAAGAAACCTATGGTAGTTTCAGGCAATATCTTTGAAAGAAAGTCAGCTAATTGGAAATGTTAATGTGAACATTGAAGACCTAACAAAAGATGCTTCAAGTCCAGTTCGAATTGTTGCCCCAAAGGAGGAAGTTCAAAATGATTTCAGTAAGGATGACTCAGATCCTGAAACGATGGACTTCGACAATATTCAAGATGTGCAACTGTCTATCGAAAGTGAAGGAAATTCACTGGATGTTAAGGAGATTCAGAATCTTCAGGAATTCGTTAGTGTAGGAAGTTCAAATGAAGACAGTATAGCCAGAAACTTGTCAGAAATATCCTCGTATGAGGATTTCATGGAACGGATAGATAAAAAACTCAGTGAAATTGAAGCTGAACTAGTTACTGTTTTGAACGTCTCAACCTTGGTACTTGGTAATGAAGAGAGACCAAATAATTCCAGGTTGCAACAAACAATCGAACTCCTTGAGACCATCCATGGGATTAGGCAGAGGTACAACTCTTTGATCTATCAAAGCGTAATTCTTATTCTCTCCTATGGAGATTTAACTATGAAAATCAATTTAGAGTAGGTTCTATCTAGTGATTTTGAATTATTATGAATATTCGTATTACAAGAAAATAATGAAGAAAAGTAATGCAACACCTTTTCAATTTTCAATCTCAGAATTAGAAGAACCAAGGAGGCAAAACTGAGGATCTGATAAATTTTGTTTTGCTTAACACATCTTCTACATCCAGGTCAGAACTAAGTTCATTGGAAGAAAAAGGTTTGCAAAATTTTTCTTGTATCACTTAATGTGGAAACAGGAAAGGTACATCCGAGATGCTTGTTATTAGTTTATTAAAATGAAGTGTTATTATCTTCATTTAGCATTATTCTTTCTAAATTGCGATCATATGATTGATCATGGAGGAATAGCAGATTGAGAAATTTGCCAAAGGAGTAAGGACTAAGAATAGCCTAGTGTAGTTGCTTGTCCGTTGTTTCAAACTTTTCTAACCTTAATCTGTCTCATAAATGAACGTAGTAATGAAGTATTTTTGGAGGATTTCCATTAAATGTTTTGTGTAAGGTAATGCAGCATCACTTACCTTGCAGGAGTTGGCAACCTAGTGATGTCATATATGAGTCTAATGAGACAGTTACATATAAGAACGTACATACACACACATGTATATATATGTTTTGGTAAATCATGCTTTTAATCACTCATCAACTGGTATGAATAGATGACAAATTAACTCAATTATTAATAACTAACTGACCGAACCATTTGTTTGGTATTACTACTGCTATTGTTTTAGCTGCTGATTTTCCAAGTCTATTATCGTGATGAATGCCACAATCCTAAATTTGCATACCCGAATTGTTACAAAAGGGCAGTGTTGTCACCACAAGTTTTAAACTAGTTGCTTTATAGAATTGTAACCAAAACCTTTCAATTGCAGAAAATGTTCAAAACAAAAAATCTATTCATAACTAGACTGCACAAATTTCTGTGAACTAATGTACTAATTATACTAGCACCTTCTGCAGTTTTCTTGCACCTGAAATGTCCCTTGCATGATATTTAAAACATATTAGTTTGAAGTATGGCATGCTTAACTACTATCACAAACACTTGCACACAAACCTACCAAATACAAGATGTTTAATGGTAGTCATTCAGATGTACAGCCCCTTTTTCTCCCATCTCCGAGTACCATTTGATGCAAGAAAATTGTCAAATATTATTCAGAACAGAGTACCACAAAATTCCAAATTGTGTATTCTTTTTACATCGAGGTATGACATCACATAAGGAAACCAATAGAACTAGGATTACAAAGTAAGAGTAATAATGGGGCACCCGTGATGGTATGCTTTTCAATTTTCACAAGTGTTGGTGCAAGTAAAGGAAATGCTTCTATTCACTGAGTATCCCGTATTTCATGCGTATGGACAACTGATTTCAAATGGTTGGTAATGACGTGCATCACACACTTTTAGTTTTTGACCAAAAAATAATGAGGGATGAGCTAACACCAAAGTTATCTTTGTGGGCTGATCATTGTCTCAGGTTTCAGTAGCAGAAACAGTCGCTCCATTCACAGGATAAGATTGCAAACACGGTACACTCTACAGTAGTTGAAGTCTCGTATACTGTTCTGGCCTTTTAGAAGAGATGTTTGAATTACACAGTTCCCATGAGGTCAGCAAGAGTAATCTTGCAATGCATGCCAGCTCGTTTTGATGCGTTTAAGACTTCATTTCTCTATTGCAACATATATAGTCCGAAGCCATTGTCAACCAACCATATTGGAATATTATGTCACTATTAATTATGAGGACCAAACAGTTGGAATTTGAACTGAGTTCATTTTCCATTTTCAGCTACATATAGTTCATAAGGTCATTCTGCTGTTTTGGGTGAAATCATATGACGATGAGAGAGATGAGAAAGGACTTTTAACTAAGATGATGCAAATTTACAGTGAGTGTTGCGACAACAGTGAAAGAGGTTTGAACTGCTTGATATTTTCTTGATTTAAAATAAAATAGTTCTTGGAAACGGTGGTAAACTATATATGCACATGTTCCGATACAAGATTACGAGGATCTTTGATTTCTGTCCCGTTCATGCTTTTTATAACTGTTGTAAAGGAAAAACAACTAGAAAATGTTCAAGTAAACTGATCTACTCATGATTGCCCTTTGTTAATTTTTTTTTTAGATACCTAGACTATAAATCATATATAAATGTGAATACTTTTATAGTCATTATATCATTATATCATTATATTATATGAACTCAATTTATTAAGAGAGGATTCTCTATCTTAAAACATTAGTTTTTATCAAAGATTAAGATTTTTGATGAATCTTCATTAGTTCATTGATTTGGTATACTAGATTGTGACGATTCTATCCTTTTTTTACGTTAAAAAATTAAATTGATGTCAAATATCCAAAATTTTGAAATTTTCTTTAATTATGAGAAAATTCTATGTGTACATAATCTCTCTTGGCAACTCTTTGGTGATTGGAAACCTGAAATAGGAAAATAGTTTCTAAAAATTGTTATAGTGGAATGAGAAAGCCGATTCTCATTTGTTTCCAATTTTTTAAGGAAACTTTTTATTATATCTTTATTTGTTTCCAATTTTTTCATTACCTTATTCTAAAACATGTTTGAAAATAATTGCTTTTATTTTACATTTAACTTTTCATTATACCAAAAAAAAATTATATTGTAATATTCTACTAAAGTATTTATTGCTAGCTAAGGTGGTTCATACTGTTCCACGACTTCAAAGGGCAAAAACTCATCAATGTTAAACAATAAAAAGGGCTATTATAGATTCATATGCAAAAAAAAATGAAAAAATCACAGACCTGGAAAACTCGAGTCGAGTGTTAGATTTTAGATATTGTCCTTTGCTGAACATTAAAATATACATCGATGTTAATATATTAAAAAAAATTAATATATTTTAAAACATAATATCAATGTCTATTAATTTAATTTACATTAAAAGAACAGTAAAAGAAATTCCAAATTTGAAAATCTCTTCTTTTTTTACATTTTTTTTTTCATTTCATCATATCATATTTCAGTATCACCTAACAAGGTAATTACAGACACAATCTAGAACCATACATTCATGTCAACTAAAAAAAAATCTACAGAGTGAACAACTTTGACATCCCTTGCTTGTGGAACGCTGCAGTTTGAGTTTATTATTCTTTTATATTTATAAGTTACCTCAACTAATTATTGTATCAAAATTTGTAATTTAATAAACTAATTTACAACTTATAACTATTCAATGCTATGCATATATCAGCTATTATCTAGCGACTAGTTTTTGGAGTAATTTTTGTCAGATATATTTTAAAAACAGACTATACTTGCAAGCTTCCAACCATGCTTCTAGTGTTCTGCTAAGTAACAGAAAAAGTGCAGAGAGTTTGATAATGAAAAAGCACAGGCATATGCGAGAAAGATGGTGTAGGTGGGTAAGATTGGGAAGTAAAGTGTAATAATTATATATATGGCAAGAGATATCTGTTGGAGAAGGCAATTGACATGAGCCAAGTTAGTCAGAATTAGGCAGAGTAATGCATAAAACAACAATTTTTTGTTGGTTGGTATTACTTAACTCCTTCCTACAAAACAATCATTCTTTTGGGGTCCTATAAAATTTATTCTCATAATTCAACTACTTAAGCTTTTCTATGAAGCAGAAGAGAGCGATTTCCTCTTTGTTACTTCACATTTGCCTCAAAGTGTCCTCTGTTTGTGAAATGGATAGAAAGCAAGAACAAGAGAAGGGGAACTCAAACATGTCTGGCATTGATGTTACTGTAATAACTCCAAAAGTCCCAAAAGCAGTTTCACCTGTTTCTTCTGCAGCAGAGGGGGACACCTTAAGGCGGCCACGTGGAAGGCCAGCCGGCTCAAAAAACAAGCCTAAACCACCAATAATTGTCACCAGAGAAAGTGCCAATGCACTGAAGGCTCATGCTATGGAAGTGAGTTCAGGCTGTGATGTGAATGAAAGTTTGTTGAACTTTGCAAGGAGAAAGCAACGTGGCCTTTACATACTCAATGGAACAGGCTGTGTGACAAATGTAACACTGCGCCAACCAGGGTCATCTGGTGCCATTGTGACCCTTCATGGTAGGTTTGAGATTTTGTCACTGCTGGGGTCAATCCTTCCCCCACCAGCCCCTCCAGGGATCACAGGCCTCACAATTTACTTGGCAGGTGCTCAAGGGCAAGTTGTGGGAGGTGCTGTGGTTGGTGCTTTGATTGCTTCAGGCCCTCTTGTAATCATGGCTGCATCATTCATGCATGCTACTTTCGATCGTCTGCCTTTGGAAGATGATGAACTTTCTGCTGCAATGCAGAATCAGCATTACCAAAATGGACGCACTCACCATCTTGACATCTCTGACTTGTATGCAATGCCACAGAACCTGCTCATGAATGGTACAATGCCCCAAGAGATATACTCTTGGGCACCAGGGCGGAACTTGTCAAAAACCTGAAACTTACCACACTCTTGGTCAGTTGTTGTGTTACATCCATACAATGCACTGTAGTGTAGGTATTATATTTTCAGGATCTTGTACAAGCAAGGGGTCTTCTAAGCTTGATGGTGCTTAACAAGATCATATGCTTAATGCTTCTTCTACTGTATTCACAATACAATTATTTTAGCAGATTAGTGAGTGTTATGATTTTCAATACAATAAGATCTACTTTTCAGAGTTAATACTTTTTACTGCTGAATTTGGTTTCAGAACTTCGAAGCAAAAAAATGCATGAAGCACAGAAATTAAGATTAGCAAGTCTAGCAGGTTCAAACCCCCATCACCAATGAAAAAAAAAAAATACTTTAGGTACCACTAGACTAAACCAGGTAACAGTAAAAGTTGAATAAGTATTAATACTGAATAACTTTCTTTTTTCTGGAAACGTAAAATAAGGATTCGGATCACCTTATGCTTAGGTCAGCGTTGCAGACAGACCTACCTATATTCAAATTTGTACAAGTATTAACAGACGCCAGTATTTAATTGCTGTAGAAAAAACAAATCACTATTGTAATCAAAATAACCAAATATGACTGGAATAATTTGGGAAGACATAGTATAACAATAATGAAATATAGGCACTTTTTCCTCCTGATCAAACTATAAATCCCCGGGTATTGACAAGCAAACTGGATGTTCGGTTCGATTGTGAGATTCTCATACATTGTATTGTAAATCTTCTTTGTATCAAAGCTATTTCCTTGCATACAGCTTGGCTTTTAAATTTCACAATTTCATCACTTCGGAGATATTCAATCTTGAAGTGCAAAACCAGAGTTATTCAGTACAGAGTAAATTTCTCGAACTTTAGGGTGTAGCCTCCCCCCTGCCAAGAACTCGTGAACCTCTCCATGTAGTTCTATTGAACTGCATCCTGGTTCCTTCTCTACTAATTTTTCCTTCATCAAAATTCTGTGCTCCAATGCCTCTTCAAATTGGTTAGATGCAGCCTGAACATTGGACATAAGTAAATAGCCACTGGCTTCCCTCGGATTTAACTCAAAAACTCTTTGTGCTGCTCGTTTTGCAATTTCTACATTCCCATGCTTCCTACAAGATGAAAGCAAAGATCCCCATATAATAAAATCTGCCTCTATAGAGATACCCTTTATTAGTTCTTCTGCTTCTTCTAGGAGCGCAGCATGACCAAGCACTTCGACCATGCAAGTGTAGTGTTTTATTGATGGCTCAATCTCATACTTATCGATCATGAGGGTAAAATAGTCCCTTGCTTTTTCTACCGCTCCTAGATATTTGCAAGCAGTTAAAACACCAACGAAACTTACACAGTCTGGCTTTAAATTTGAGGATTGAAGCTTAGAAAAGTACTCAATTGCTTCTCTCTCATGACCATTCATGGCTAGTCCTATTATGATGGAGTTCCAACATGATAATCCCCTTGTGGGTGATGCCTCAAACACTTCAATAGCCTTTTCAATAGATCCACACTTGCAGTACATGTCAATTATTGCAGTGAGAACAATGACATTCAACTCAAAATTACATCTCTTTATATAATCATGAACCCATTCCCCATGTTGAAGTGCTCCCAAATGGGCACAAGCACTTAACAAGCTCACCATTGTAAATTCGCTAGGCTCGACCCTTTCTTCCTGCATCTTGCGGAAAAGCTCCAATGCCTCCATTAGCCTCCCATTCCTTACATATCCACTAATCATACAATTCCAAGTAACTGCTGTTCTTGTAGGCATATTATCAAACAGCCTCCTAGATTTATCAACTTCCCCACACTTAGCAAGCCCCATAATCATTGAATTGCAAGCTACCTCGTCAAGTTCCAAAAGTTCATCAAACACTCTTCTAGCCTCACTCATGAGCCCACTATTAGCATACATATGCAAGATGGTATTACTAATAAACTGGTCTTTTTCAAGACCCAATTTTACAACCCTCCCATGAAGCTGAGCTCCATCATGTCCAGCACCCAATTGAGCATAAGCCTTGAAAACAGAAGGGTAAGTGAGACGTTGGGGTTCAACAGCAGAATACAACATATCAACAAAAAGAGAAATTGCAAACTGAGGGGTGGAACTCCGAGAGAAGCCTCTGATGATTGTGTTCCAACAATAAAGATTTGGGTTTGGAATCCTGGTGAAGACCAAGTAAGCATAATTGATGTCACCATATGAAGAGGCACAGAAAGTGAGAACACGGCTTGCAGCAATGTGGTCAAGAGCAAGGCCAGTTTTGATGATGTGAGGGTGTATCTTTTGGAGGTCTTTCATGTTGAAGCATTGGTTTTGAAGCATGGTGAGGCATGGGTGGTCAGAGATGAAGTTTGCTATGGTGGGTGATGATGATGGTGGAAGTGCAGAACACAGAGTTGACATTGTGTGCTCACCACCACACTCTAAAACAGAAGAAGAAGATGATGAGGATGACACGGACCAATGTTTATCGGTATACACATTAATTTCTACAAAAAGATAATGTAATTAATAATTCATATTTACATTAACAATCAAAATGTATAAATTAAAATAATTGAGAATAAAAATGCTAAATTACCGTTAATACACGTATTTTTTTTAAGTTATTTTGTAAATTATGAATATTTTAATAATAATTTAAATAAAAATGAAAATGAAAATAACTATATATAATGTCATAATTTGGGTTAAAGTAGCTTAACAATGGTTGGCGATGCTGTGTGAACAAACCCTGGCGGCATAGGGCATTCTCTATGGTTACTTTAGGCCATATTGTCAAATCACTTTGATTTCTAACCACATGCTCATTATCACATGCTCCTCCACCCACATCAACATCTATAACTTCTCCATACTGTAATTTCGTTCAATCAAAAGTTTATAATAAGTCAAACACTGAATAGAAATGATAATTCTATTATATCTATTTCATTGTGGTAAAAATTAGCAAATATTGCAAATAATGTTGACTAAGTTTTTGTGACATGATGCAAGTAATTTGTAGTGGGAATTCAGTGACTGAGACAGAAATAGTTTTCACTTTGAAGAAAGTTTCAGACTTTTATGGTGTTGGGCTGCAACATCATGGCCACCGTTCTTTACAACAAATATGGAATCAGTTAAAGCACAAAATGATGAAAAAAAGCTGATAGTACAATCAAATGGCAGTAATAATAAGTTTTACACTTTCCCTCCTCCACGTAGAACTCACACTCAAACAGCAACCTTCGTTGCAAACAAAAACATCACAACTCATACCAATCCTTTTCTCAATTTTCCCTTCATGCAGGAACATAGTGTCTAAGACAAGAGAAAAATATATAAAATATATATATATATATATATATATATATATATATATATATAAGAGAAAGGAAAAATGCAAATGACAAAGTAAACCACTAGCAATATTGTCAGATTTTATATTCTTATAAGAATAAAGGAGAAAAAGATGAGTATAAGAAGAAGAAGGATTGGAATAAGTGTTACACAACAGTAAAAAAGAGGAGAATATAAAAAGAGAAAGCCAAAATGTGCACATAAGCGCCATCATTACAATCATCACTTACAAACCCACAAACATAGTCTATATTCCAAACAATTCTTCCTTTACTTCGTTTTCAACCTTCTTCTTCTTCTTCCTCACCTTTTTGCTCCTTCTCTTAACTCTCTCCCTCACCACACACACCCTCTTTTCTTTCTTAAATCTTCTCCTTTGTCTCTAACAACCGCACATACTCTTCCACTATTATATATACTTTTACTTGCATCATTAGCCCACACAACAAACATTTTCCCTTTTTACTTCTATACACCATTTACCATCTTTCATCATATCTTCCTTTCTCTTTCATTCATTCAAAGGAACAACTGCTATAACCGGGGAGCTACATTGCCGAGCAGCTGCTAGAGAAGAAGCTGAACAGTAAAATCAAATATGCAAAGAAGTGTGTTTTACTGTGCAATATCTCTCCTGCTGTGTCAATTACTCTGTTCAGGTAATCAATCCCCTTTGTCTGGTTTGTTCTATAGTTCTTCTATCTTCTCTCTCTTTCTCTTTTTGGTTCAGCTTTGATGGTTCTATTCGAAAATGTAGCTCGGTTGCTTCCGTTTTAAGATATTGCTTCTTACTTCTCACTGTCTTTGCCTCTCATTTTCATTCTGTTTTCAATTTCTTATTCTTTATCTTTTGCACTATGCTGCGCTTTTCTCTTTAATATTCTTTTGGACCCCTTGAACATGTTTTGAATTCTGAAACCACAAAGCACTTTTCTTTCTCTCAAGTTTGGTATTTCTATTGCTTTATTCTCTTCTAGTTTTTCAGTTCAACCAGTATCAGTATGGATATACATGTTGACTGATTCGGTGCAAATCACTTTTTCTCCTTGATTACTCCATCCTGGCTTCTTTCTGTTGGAATCTAGTTTACTAATTCAGTTTTTATGGATAATAATTTCCCAGGATCAAAATATTGTCTCTTGTATTATTCCATTAAATGCCTGTTCCAGCAATTATAGAGCCACGCACACCATAGAAAAATTTAAACGAGTCCTTTTCTTGCTCATTTTTTTCTGGGATTTCACATAGGACAGTTGCATCCAACCTTTCTCCCGTTCCACCGTTTCTTGGAAAGATACAAAGGGCCCAACTGCATTGACTTCTGTGTGCCTCTCTGTACATAGGATACCCTACCTGTCCTTAACTGCCCACATAGATGCCCTATTCCAAGTTGTTGCCTTTTGAATTAACAGAGAGATTTAAGGGCCTAAATATAACCACTGGCTTGTTTGAATTAAAAATTCCACAACTTTTCTAATGAATAGCATGACAGACAGGTTTTGTTTTCCATACAGGGTAAATAAATGCATTGGCCTTATAGGCAAAATTTGAATCCAGCTATACTTCTTTTGCTCCTCAAGCAGAAAAGGCTTAAACTGATTTCAAATGTATATTTGATTTCTGTGTTCACATGATGCTTTAGATAAAGTAGTACAGAACAAAAGTAACTCGATTGTCATTTCAAACACAGGTTCAAGTAGGACAGTGAAGGAAGTACCTGGACATGTGAATGTACTAGGACATGACCAAGGGAAACAAGAATTCACTGTCTCAATTTCTACAGTTCAGAGGGATATTACCACTCCCATTCCTACCATTCCCAACTTAATTCCCACCACCCCCACCATTTCAACATCTCCATTCCTCAATCCCAATTCAAATCCAGACACTGTCTCTCCACCCTCCACATTCCCTTTTACCACGCCAACCACCGTGAATTCCCCGTTGTCTTCAGGTGCAAGCTGGTGCATTGCTAGCCCAACTGCCTCACAAACTACCTTGCAAGTTGCATTGGACTATGCCTGTGGCTATGGTGGTGCTGATTGCTCTGCAATTCAACCTGGTGGAAGCTGCTACAACCCAAATTCCATCAGAGACCATGCTTCTTATGCCTTCAATAAGTACTATCAAAAGAATCCTGTTCCAAATAGCTGCAATTTTGGTGGAACTGCTGTCATCATTAGCACTAACCCAAGTAAGCCTTTTGCTGCCATGACTCTCCTTGTAAATTTTTTCAATCATGTTACATGCATTTTAATTTTAAAACAAGTCCTGAGGTATGGCCAAGTTATTGGGTAAATTAAAAGTTGAAATAAGAATTACCCTTTAATATATTTTGTTTCCAACATAAAAAGGTGAACTTTACAGGTAAACGATAGTATTATTATAAAAGAAAAGGAGACCAGAAAATTTGTAGATGAAGTGTTTGCCAAATTGATTCACAGACATGTAGGATTGTAGGGTCGGTCACTTAGGTTGGTAATCAGGCACATCCCTGTTCATGATTTTTCGGTTTCATTTTGAACAGTTTATTGGTTCTTTCAATAGATTGTAGATTCTGACTTCATGTTGGGGATGCATGAGCTAAAACCATTTGAGTGATGCAAAAGTCAAACTTTTTTGGAAGCAGCATCTTCAAAGCCTCCTTTATGTATTGTCACAGAGATTTATTGTTTCACTAAATGTGCATAAACATGAGCTAAGTATTGCACTTCATCACAATTTTTTCATTAAATGTGCTTATACAACTGGTAGAATACTAATAATTGTGAATTCAAAATGAACTAACATCATGCTTTGGACAAAGTACATGAACTCATTGGCTAGGAAAAATTATTATTTTTAATCATATTTAACCAATCATAGATTTGTTATAATCACTCCCACCTCTCACGTATCCACCTTACAACACCTTCATCTAGTACTGCACAAATCATGTACATTTGAAGATGATGTACATTTTTTGTTTCGTTTCCAGCGCACAACACGCTATAAACCTCAGTATTATTTGGTTGTTGAGAACATTTGATGAATGCATTTACTTGTTTTGCAGGTACTGGGGCATGTCAATATCCATTTACTAGGTGGCCCTTCCTTGCTCGCATATAATTATATATACTTTCATTTATTTATTCCTTTTAGTATGCCGATATAGTTTCATTTGTTATTATGTTGCTTGCAACAGTTGCAAGAGAAAATATTATCATATAGTTACTAACTTGGTGTTTGAAACTGCAGCACTAGTACATCAGTGTTGAACACAACAAACTCAAACGGAGCAAACGTGTTTGGTTCAGTGCCAGTGCCCACAAACCCCTCTACCTCTGCTGCATCATCTGACACATTAAATAGCTTTGCAGATATTTGTGTCATTCTGTGGATAGTTTCATCTTTGGAAAGAAATTATCTCTAAAATGACTGGGAGTTGGATCTACTGCTGCTCTGAGCAAACAAATTTTGCCCTTTTACAGGCTTTTTGGGAGACACAAAAAGCAAATAGTAGCTGCATGACCATCAACAGCACATAAATGGTAGAAAAACATGGTACAGAGAAAAGGCAACTTAAGATGATGGACATTTGTAGAGAGATATACATTAGTTGCTGTACATACTTTTTTTATTTAACTTTCTGTGTTGTTCACATTTCTCTGTTGAACTGTTAGAATTAAAAAAAAAAAAAAAAAAACATCTTTGAGCTGCCTTATCTGTTTAATCTTATAGATTAGGGTCAGATTTTGCTGTCAAAAACTCAAAAGTCTTATCTACACAGTGACTCAGTCAAAGACAAACATTTTTCTGGTATGTTTTCTTTACAGATAAATTAGAAACTTGAAAAAGCAAAGAGTAATGATTACATATATATAAAATATCAGCATGACAGAACAATTTGCACAACTAAAATAGCATTGTTTTTTTTTTCTTAATGGATTGTTCTACACAGATTGATTAAACAGTGTGCATAGTGGAGGGTGTGAACTTTGGTTCTGACTATAGGAATTTGTTCACATGCCATGTACTGATATCCCAGAAAGCATAGGTCCCCTACTCATAGTGTTTGTGGCATACAACTTTGTAGCCATAACAATAATTGAAATTGATGTTTGAGTTTGGTGAATTCCCACATATTGAACTGCATGCAGAGAAGGAAGAGGTTAAACAGTGCAATGCCATATTCCAACCACTGCAGTGGTTAACTTTTTCAGTCACTACACAAAATAACCAACAACCCTCTTTACCTTCACCAGGAGTGACCTACACCACCTTCTAGAAACACATGTCAATGACCATCTATGTCATTTGCAGAGGGAAAAAGTTAAAATAAGATTATGTTTAGAGTATATATAAATATATGAAGTTAAGTTAAATATACTTCTTATCATTGTAGTATGTTTAAAAATAGTTATTGTAAAAAAAATTGAACATATGAATATTTGAATATATATTTATGATTCTTAACTAACAAATTCATTTTAATGAAAAATAACACATGCAAACCCGATCCCTATGCACAGGACAAATTCCTCAAAACCAACATAAAGAAAAAAGACAAAAAAAAAAAAAAAAAACTTATTCAAAAACAAATTTAGATTACACAAACTTATTCTATTATCCACCAATGGTGGAGTTTGATTTGATGAACATATCTTTCATAAATCTAAAAAGAAGACAAAGAAAATATTTTTAAAATGATAATATTCTTTTCTTAAATTAAGTTTAAATAATTAACTTATTTTCTATTTATAAGTTTTATACTTAAACAATAAAATAATTATTCTTCATCTAATTATACAATGTCTACTATTAAACAATTACCTACATCCATACAATAAAAAAGTTATTCAATTTGAAAAGTACTTTTCAGATAACACAAATACATATTTTAATTCTTTGGGACAATAGTAATATCAAATTACAAATTTGATCTTCGACAGATTATCTCAATTTAATTAAAAAAGTATTTATATTATTTATCATAAAGAAAAAAATTATCTGAATTTTCCAAATACAGAGTTACAAAAGTTAACTGTATGAGTTGAATTTAATACGTGTATTAGTTGCAGTATGGTTAATACTATTATATGACAAATACATGCATTTAAAAACACCTTAGTTTTTTTTTTAAAATATGTAAGAAAGTTATTATTATATAATAAATTAATAATAGAGCAGTAACTCAAAAGTTGTTGTAAAAAAATCACTGCTCTTAAACTCTTAAAACTTAGATGAGTACGTAGATTTCTCTCATTATGTTTATGCATGAAGTTTACCAAAAAAGGGATATTAAACATTGGTAAGGAATTTCCTTTTTTATAATAGTTTCATGGAAAAGAAATACGTAATTATATTTAAATTTATTAAAAAAATCGTCACTATCAATGTTTACAACTGTATCATAATTTTTGTGTGCATTTTTAAGATACTTTAGTTATAGTACAGTATTAATTCTTGACCATGAGTACAACATTGATACCGTTTGACCCATAGCATGGAAACAACAACGTTGTATTCATATTTAAAGTCTACAACAAAAGTTAGTTTTGTTAGGTAGGTTGGTAGTTTTCGGAAAACTCAAAAATAGCTTACAAAAACTAAATTATTAATTATTTCATTTGATAAACACTTATTCATATATTATGTTTGACTGCATTCCATATCAAACTAGTCGGTTTATTTACAAAGAAATGTTAAATAATTATTTTTTACCATTTCGAATCTAAAAAAATATTTTACAATATTTATAATATGGTAATAAAGGATTAACTTATTAGTGTATCGATATTGAATATTGTCCAGGTAATTACATAAATCCTTTATGTAATTCTTGAATAATTAAAATTAATGTGGCTACCTACCTGTCAACATCATATACATATATTTGCCTGTGTTTTCCAATGATAATGATAACAAGGAAAAGAAGTTTACATAGGAAATTGTAACCCCACATATTATATAATATTAAACAAATGATTATCTGAACTCAGACATACAATAACCACTTCAAGATTAAAAATTAAATAATATGTATTAATGTGTAAAATATTTACTCTTTAGTATCACATTGTAGTATCTTCAAACTTATTTTTTTAATGAAAGTTTGATTGTTTAATATTTTGATTCATTTACCTAGTAATAATATTTTGTTAAAAGATGAGTTTTATTTTAAATAAAAATTTGACAGTCTAAATCTCATTTTCTCTCCAAAGCAATCATATTCTCAAAGTAATAAGTATTTAAATAAATGTTGTATATTGAATACTAGTTTAGTTGTTTGGGAATTAATCTAAACAGGTTTTAAATGTTTAACACATCAATTAATATGATTTGTTGTTTATTATTTTGGTCACAATAATGTTTGTACTTATGTTGTATTTGCAATCTAAGTTTACTTCTAAAATATGCTAGTTTCATATATCACAATCATAATGGTAATATCTAACCAAAAGAAAAACATAAATTAGGCAACAAAGAAAAAGTGTACAAAATGAAATCTAAAAGATTAGTGGTAACCCTAGTCCCACATCGTGATTAACATTTTGTTGTCCTCTTGTCTTGTTGGACAATCCCTTCATTCCCTGCCAGCATCATGTACTTATCCCTCCTTGTGAGTGTGGTGCACTCAAATCCCAAAGCATCGGCTAACTGTTTCTGTATAAAGTTTGCGACTTCACAGCTTGATCTTCCTCCAGCACATGTAAGTTCTCTGGGAAGTTTTCCAAGAACCTGAATGTAACAGCTAGGCCTTGGATTCATGAAAAAGAAAATAGGGTCCAAGCATTTCAACCCGCTTGCAGTGGTCCCATAGAACATGCTCACATGAGTATTGATAGCAACAGGCACAATCTCATCAGCCAATTCTGCAAAAAGTGAGCTGAACCTCAGTAAATATGGTTCCCTACAAGTTGTTCCTTCAGGACACACCACCAAATCCCCTTCTCTCAGAAGCCTTTGCATTGTTTCACCATCTTTTTTTCTGTCCCTTGTTAGTCTCACTGTCCTTATAGGGGCTATCAACTCAGACACCTTACTCAAGCTGTATGTCACTGCAGTCAAAGGCTTTGCCAAACATGTGCTTAGGAAAACAGGATCAAGAAGAGTCCTGTGAGTGCAAACATATAGGACCCCTTGCTTTTGCTCTGACTTTTCAGGGAGAATCCCTTTGATTTGGAGATTTAAGCCACTCCAAACCCCTAATGACAATGCCCATCCATAAGGAAGTAGAATGCCTAGAAGGATCCTATAAATGGCCAAAAGAATTCCAAATGGAAACCACATGAACATAACCAGAGCTGCTGAGGGTGTAGGCAGGAATGCTAGTCTTCCATCATGAAATATTAAGGGCTTTGGATATTTGTCCCTTGGCATCACTGAGCTAAAGTTGTTCTTGCTCTCTTCATTGTTCACCACATATGCTTCCTGCATTGTCATGTAGCTGAAATTAGACACTATGAATGCATTGAGACAGACTTAATAAAAACGTGTCCGTGTCCACTGAATTATAATCTGTATCAAGATTATAAAAACAGTTTGTGATAGTGGCTTTGGTCACAATGTCAAGGAATTTTTTGCCTTTGATGTAACGCAATCATCACAGTCCTAGCTGTATCTATAGTGACAAATAGTGATGGTGACTGCAATTCAAAACCTTGACATCAGTGCAATAGATTTACAGTATTTTGTGCCAATGAAACTTGACAAAATTTTCTTTTTAATTTAAATGGTCTTCTTCTTTGTTATGATTTGTTAGGCCCTTAAGAGCGCTGAACACGCAAGAGTTAAACAGTAACTGGGGTCATTAAACAGAGGAGCATACCTTGCAAAGGGAGAGGAAAAGATGATCATGAACAGCAGAACTTCCAACACCAATATCAGGTTTTGTGTCTCCAAAATAATCCTTCAGTGCTCTGTGCTTCACAAGTAAACCAGAACCAGAAAGCAAACCACTGAAGTAGCAACCAACAGTGTGCAACTCCGTGCCTACAACAGCATCAACGCTCAAATACTCCTTAAGAAACCCTTCCACCATAACTCTAGGCACACTCGTGAAGACAACTTTAGACCCTGCTGAGGCCAGAACCTCGTAAGCATGAAGGTTGAGATTCTCCAAATAAAACTTGGGTAAAACCGCCCTTGATATACTATCCATGGCATTTGTTCTTAGCCCACAAAAGGTGATAAAAGTCATGACCTTAAGCCTTAGCTCGTGGTTCAAAATCCACAACACAGGACAAGACAAAAGCAAGAGGAATGCTCTGAAAATGCTGCCACCTTCAAAGGCAACAAGCATGAAATAAGGAAAGAAAGAGTGGGACCTCAAAAGGACTCTATGAATGTCACAAGCCACAAGTGTCTGAGACTCTCTACTCTCAAAATCATATTTGACAACACTAGGGAAAGAGGAAGGTTGAGGGGGTGGTTTGGATGACAAATACCCGAAATGGAACCCATAACTTTTCATTTTTCTTGCTGCTCTATAGTAAGAGTTGGCAAGCAGCTGGTACAGCACCCACTCTGCAAGCCTCAGCAGCATCATTGGAAACTCCATGCTCTTTTTTCACACCGGTTGATGAAGATGTGTTTCAGAAGGAGAAAAAGAGGCAAGAACAATAAATAGAAGAAGAAGAAGAGTCGGAGTGTTTATGGGTGATGAAGAGCGGGTGAGCAGGGAATATATATAGAGTCATTAAAAGGGTGCATGATGAAGTTTTGACTGTAGCATTTGGTTAATCACACTGCTGGCATTAACTTCACCTTCCCTTTTTATTTTTCTTTTTGTTGCCGTTTATAGTATTGGCTTATATCATCTTGCAAATGCTCTGTACATGGTGCCAGATAATATTTAGCTTGGCTACTCCTGACATAAATGCAGTAGGTAGGTTAAAATGTTGGTGACCGCCATGGAGAGCTTTTGGTATTTCTTTGAAATCTTTCCACAAGCACACGGTGTGCCACTAATTTTAAATGCCGTTGGAATGTGTGTGAATTATCTCTTTGAAAAACACCCTTTGGTCAAACAAATTTCCTTACAAATTTTCCATTTTCTTTTCTCTTCCCACAATCCAATAGCAAGTTAGATCACCCACATCTTCGAATCATTTGACTTTCCAAAACCAATCACAGAATCATCGGTAGTCAAATTGCAATTGCTTCTCTCATTAAAAACCTGTCGTTGACTCTTAGTTCTATTTATATATTATCACCACCGTTTCATTTTACGTTTCTGAGATGTTTTATTAACCGTTTGACTTTGTTATGTTATGCTCTGTACTACCAATGCATTGCATTCCCAATGCTATGAATAGTTACAGGATTTGATTTTAATTTTCCAACTACCGTTCATTTGAACTTCAACTTAAATGAAGTGATATTTATGACAGCAATGCTGTGATCATGGTTGTAGTAGAGAAATGAGAAGCATGCAAATGTGTTTGTGTGATTACTAGAAAACATGCATGGTAGGTAAAACAGCAAAGATACTATTGAAAATGTAATGGCATGCATTTGGTACAAATGGTTTGAAAAGCTTGTGGAACTTGTTTTTGTGTGTGAAGGTTAGAACAGCAATTCATGTCACTCTCGTTTTGTGGTTTGGTGAAGCCTCAATCATTTGATATTGCTGTTCAATGCACGTAGATTGTATGGAAAGGTTAAGAAGATTCACGTATCTATGGATGCTTCTTTCTCATTTTTGTTTTCTCTTTCTTACATCAATAACACAAGTTTCTTAACATTATTTCTGTAATACCCATGAAAAATACCTATTCTAATGAATAGTAGTAAATTTTATCATTAGTAATAATAATTTTTAATGAATAGAAAATATAATTAAGGTTAGAAACATTTAAATTATGATAGAAAATTATAATAATTTCAGAAAGAGAGGTTTAAAATTTTGAGAACCTATTTTAAGAGGTTTTGTTAAAAAAAAATGAATAGTAAATAGTGAATATTAAAACGTGAATAGTAAAAAGTGAATAGTAAAAATAAATAAAATAAATTGAGATGATAAGAATTTCTAAGTTGCATGATTAAGGAAGGATAAGATTTGTAAGTGGTGATTAAAATATTAATAAAATAATATTAAAATAATAAATAATATTAAAAAAATAATTTAAATGGTAAAATTTTTGGACTATAAATAGCCATTGGAGAAGAGCTTATTCTGCACAAAGAGAGGAAGAATCAAGTAAGAAATCTTGAGAAGAAAGAGTTAGGAAGAAAATTTTAGAAGAGTAGAGGTTCTGGAGGGTTTTCGGGAGAACAAATTCGGAGCAAGAAATTGAGTCTGAAATAGAGGTAAGAGGAGCTAACATTTCTAAGTTTTTATATTATAAAATATTTTTTTATAACTATTTATGTCTTGAAATTTTGTGCAATTACTGTTAATGAAAAACCTATATGCTTGTTGTATAACTATTTTAATTTCTGTGATAATGTTATATGTTGTTGTTTTGAATATGTGAATAAGAAATTTGTTAATAACACACATTGAGGAACACTTTGGCTAAGGAAAGACCTGGTACTTAAGTTGTCCATTGTGACGCACCTCTCTTTCCTGGAAGTCTACTCGATGTGTTTTTAACTAATTCTTATCAAACAGATTTTGTGTAGTTAAATTATTTTGTGATATATTTAATTTGTATGATTTTTGGGGATGAATGGACTTTATGATGTTTGTATGAATTATTGAGTGTATATCCTTTTTCTCACATCTATCTGGAAGGATAAGAAGATGTCTAACCGGTTTTGCCAGATTCAACTTCTTGATTTCCCAAAACGTTTATATTAAAATTATTTTTTTATGGTAGCTTACCATTACTTTTTGTGTTGAATGTATTATATTGGACGCGAAATTTATGTATTTGAGCGTAATGGAAGTGTATTATGATATCATATATAAACTTAATATTTTTGTTGTCTATGATGAAATTATGATTGATAGTTGCATCGTATTTACTAATTTAAAGTTTTCTCATGTCTATGAATGAACCATAATTATATCACATCAATTAAAAAGGTTAAGAGTGGTGAATATTTTAAATATTAAAATTGTAATGAAAAATATTTTACGAGTCTGGTGTCGAAGAAAATATTTTTGAGTTTAGAATCCAACAAAACAAGAATCACTTCAGTTGGAATACTGTAGAGAAAAATTACGAGTAAAACATTGAGCAAAGATCAAAGTAGACAACACGTTATTCTGAATGTATTTTTAGACTTAATTTAAGTTAATGGATGTCGAGTTCTTTGAGTCTAATAGATAATCCTTTTTTATTCTCTAATCTTATCGTATCATTAGGATAATTTATATCTATTTCGGTAGTTAAAAAGGATGGTTTCCTTTTTGCCTATGTAAGGCGATAGGTGGATTCCAGTCCTGTTACTTTTCCTCTTTCAAGAGGGTACAAATATCTCACCAAGAGTTTCTGACTTGTGCTGAGTATTGTGCTTGGTGAATGGATGTTACTCACCAATGTTTTTACTCGTAAGCCCTTGAAGAATTAGGGAGATATGTCCAATGCAACGTGCGTAGGACGACTCTTATCTACGATCCATATGAGGGATTGGTTTTGGCATATACTTAACAAATGCGTAAAAATCGAGATAAATCCAATAGCTACGTGTGAAATGAGAAGTGATTAGAGTCATATGAGAAGTGAGTAGTGTCTGAAGTATACGTGAAGGTAGTATGTTTACGTTAATAATATTATTAAACATTCAAAGTGTGTAAGTAGGTTTATCTGTAACTTATGTTTTTTTGTATTCGGTTAGCTCACCCTACTTGTGTGTCTACGATGATCGTATAACTCGTGTCGTTATACGAGAGTAGATGATGTTTCAGATAAAACTGAAGACATTTAGTTCCTTACCTCTATTTCAGACCCAATTTCTTGCTCCGAATTTGTTCTTCCGAAAACCCTTTAGAACCTCTACTATTCTAAAATTTTCTTCCTTACTCTTTCTTCTCAAAATTTCTCACTAGATTCTTCCTCTCTTTATGCAGAATAAGCTCTCTTCCCATGGCTATTTATAGTCCAAAAATTCTACTATTTAAATTATTTTTTTAATATTATTTATTATTTTAATATTATTTTATTAATATTTTAATCACCACTTGCAAAACCACTTGCAAATCTTATCCTTCCTTAATCATGCAACTCAGAGATTCTTATCCTCTCAATTTATTTATTTATTTATTTTTTACTATTCACTTTTTACTATTCATGTTTTACTATTCACTTTTTTTTTAACAAAACCTTCTAAAATAGGTTCTCAAAATTTTAAACCCCTCCTTATAAAATTATTATAATTTTCTATCATAATTTAAATGTTTCTAATCTTAATTATATTTTCTATTCGTTAAAAATTATTATTACTAATAATAATGCTAAAATTTACTACTATTTATTAAAATAGATATTTTTCATGGATATTAATTAGCTATTCTTTACTTTAAATATTTATGATTAATTTTAATACTCTTAATTCAATTAAAAGATAGATAATTGATTTGTAAAGTTTTATGTGAAAAATAAAATACTTTTAAAAATGTAATGTAAATAATTGTGATTTATTTAGTACGAGTAACAAATAAAGAATAAGAATTCAAGTAATATTTTATATATGTTTAAGTATAATGCAAGTAATATTTTATATTGTAATTGATTTTCTTAGAAGATAGATATCGCTATCCCTTAAAATGTCGAGTATTTAAATCTAAATATTCTTGTATAATAAAGGATTACTGTTCGTATCTTTTAAATTTATCTGATATTAAACATAGTTTGATTTTATATTAGTTAATTTTGTCTTGTATTGGTATTTAAAACCAAATATTTTTATATATAATAATGTATAATTATTTTCATTGAACAACTTGATTTTGATGAATCATTTTATACTTTTTTTTATCATTACAATATTACTTTCTGGTTATTAAAATTTATATAACTAAAGTTAAATAAAAGTAAAGTCCATTTTGTTATTTAATTGAAACATTTTAACATTAAACGTGTAATGTAATTCAATTTTATTTTAAACAATTTGAATAGTTAAAGAGTTTAGTTAATAAATGTTTAAGTATGTCTTTGTCTTATTGACATAATTTTAATACTTATATATATATATATATATATATATATATATATATATAAGGATATAAATAAAAAATATCATAAATTCAGAAATAATAAAAACAAATAACAAATTGCTTTCCCATAACATGAAAAAAAAAGTTGAAGTCTGTTATTTGCCTTTGTACTTCTCTCATTATTCATGTAATTGTGTGACAGACAAGTTTCTTACTCAATACCTTGTAAATATAAAATCAGACTAATATAATTAATAACATACTAGAAAAATGCGAGAAAGCAAATATCATTATATTTTTTTCAAAAATGAAAAAGGAAATAATAGTAAAAAGTATATAACATATGTTATTAAAAAGCAAAATATTAAACATATTTATAATTTGCAAATGTAAACTAATTATAAATACTTAGGCTTAAAAGAATAAGTTAATAATTAAATAGACAAATTGTGTTGTAAATATTATAATTTTTTATTACTGTAAATTTTCAACTTTAAAAATTTAAAAATTGAATAAAACTTTTAGCTTTTAAATTTTGAATAATCATCTTATTTATTATGGTTTTGAAAATTGGATCAAACTAAGTGATTTGACCAGTCAAAGAACAAGTTTGGAAACAAGCCCCGTCAATGGGCAAAACAATATCTCTACAACCAATAAGAATTCGTCAAATACGGTCAAACTGATGGATTAAACTTTTTTTAAGGGTTTTAAATAAATTATTTTAGAAAAAAAATTCTTTTAACAATTTTTTTTAACAATATATTAACCTGTGATTGATTTATTTTAAATATTTTTTAAAAATAAAAAATAAATTCAAACATATTGTAATAACACATATTTTGTTGTCAAAAAAATATTTAAATTTTTTTTAATATATATAATCCATTATTTTAACACTAGAAGACATTAATACATGTAATTGTAAAATGTAAATAGTTGTATTTGATGCTAATTAGTATAAAGAGTAAATGTAGATTTAGAGTGTATATAGAAATTTGGTGAAATGGAATTGCGATGTCATTTACGTTGGTGTTAGTTAATTTGTGAGAGAGGAAAAGAGCAAATTTGGAGAATAAACTGAATATTTCATCTCGTGATGGATGAAATATACTTTTACGATTATGTTCCACACACATAAAACTCCTGGATTACCATACATAAGTTGTAACAATAAAAAAAGTATAAATCCTATAAAAGCATTTAATAAAAGACAAATTAAAAAATATATACATTTACAAAAAAAAAAACACTTACAATTTAATAAAGTTCATTTTATTGCATCACATATAAACTTTGACCATCAGAATAAAAATAAAAAAGTTAAAACTTAATTACACTTTTGATTATTTAATTTATTTAAAAAATTCCATTTGACCTATAATTCTTATTTGATGTAATTAAGTTTTATAATTTTTAAAAATAATCCAATTAAATTAAAGTTAACATTATATTGGTATATGTCACGTGTTAGTTGGTAGTATTTTTTATTTCTATTTGTTTTTTATTTTTAATTTTTTTTGTCATGTTTCATATAATGTAATTACGTTTTATATTCAATTTAATCCATATTTTTACAAATTTGACTTGATTTAGTCTTATTTTTCTTTAAATTGAATAATGTTGTCTCTCCCCAAAATCAAAATATTAGAATGCTCATGAATCAAATGACACTTTGCACCACGAGTGATCTTGTTTGGTGTGGAGCCTTTTCAATCTCACTAAAAATAAAAGTTTTGACATGGTTCTCTTTGTTATATTCAAACTCCATAAATAGTTTTTCCACCATTCGTTAAAATTTTGGGGCGCAGTTTGCAACCAGCCAACCACGTCGTCTCGTGTCAATTGCCTCGGTGAATGTTAGGCAACTCTGAGTGTTTATGGAGAGGTTTGGAAAGGTAGCAAGGCAAATTCAAAAATCTCAACCTTAAAGTAGCGGTGCATCATATGATTACAGTTTTATAGGCAAGATCATTCACGAATAGTTTATGCATGCAACCAGTAGAAAACTTGGACGGGCTTAGAAAGAGGACGCCTAAGTTCGTGCAAGTGGAAGAAATGCGAGATTTCAAGAAACACATGCAAGCATAAGCCTCGTCAAGTGATAAGAAGGTTGAGAAAAAAACGCACGACAAAAGGAATTATTCACGATCCAAGGAGTCGACTAAAGGGTCATGGTTCCGCCAATATACTCCTATGAACACACCCCGAGCAAAAATTCTAGAAGAAGCTCTCAGTGTTAAGTTGATGCTCACTCCCAAAAGGAAGCCAACTCCTCTAAATGCCGAAGGGAACATGCATTGTCTACACCATTGAAACCTTTGACATACAACTAAAGAGTGCACCACTCAACGTGACAGGATTGAAAAATTGGTTTGAGGGGCATTCAAAAAAAAATTCAAAATCAAATAGATTGAGAGGATCCCATCTTGTATACAATAGCCCTAAGCGAAGTTCTTGGCAAGAATCGAGAACAAACCACCACAAAGAATCATCTAGGCAAAAGAGTAGAAGTCGGAGCCAATAATGTCTGTTAAAAGGTGTGATCAATACTATCGTTGAAGGATTTGTTGGAGGTGGATACACGAAATTTAAAAAAGTTTGTTAAAATCGAGTGGATGGAGATGATAACCTCTCGCAGGCATAACCTTGAACGAAGTTCCCAACGAGAATTGAGAATAAACCACCATAGAGAATTATCTTAGTGAAGTAGCAGAAGTCTAAGTAGATAATGTGTGTTAAGAAGTATGATCAATACCATTGCTGAAGGATTTGTTGGAGGTGGATCCTCGACGATGGAACGCAAGAGAGCGCTCAAAACTGTGCATCTGGTTGAGAAAAAATGAAAAGAACCATGCCCCTAATCATCTTCACTAACGAAAATTTCAAAGTCCTTGATCTTATGGTGATAGCTGTTGAGATTATTAATTATGGCATAAGAAGGGTACCAATTTACTAGGGCAATTTGATCAACGTCTTGTACTGGAAAACATTCTTAAAGATAGATATATTCAAAGACCTCGTCATACCTTACAGTGAGTAGATCGTAGATTTCTCTAATGAGCAAGTGAACATTATAGGATACCTTGACTTAAGAACAAGAATCAAATATGGTTGGAATAATCGGGAGATCTGCATCAGATACCTATGGTTGAGGCTAACACATCCTGTAACGTGTTGATCAAGCAACCATGCCTGAATCCCTTTGGAGCTATAGTGTCCACGCCTCACTTAGTTATGAAGTTATCGTATAACAAGGGCATAATCTACACAATATATGTTGATCAAAAGACTGCTTGAGAGTGTTATGTTGTGAGTCTTAAAATGACTCCTTTCGTTTTTCCACATAAAACCCATCAGTTTGAAATAACCATGGTAGACCTTGGTTTTTGTACAAACATAGAAGACTAAATAAACCCACGTGGAGAAGTCAAAGAGTTGAAGTTGAGAAAACTTGATGGTTAGAACACAGAGTTGGGGAGTGAGTTGGATTCAGAGCAGGAGCGAGTGATGGCAAATGCATTAACAAACAACAAAAACTTGTTTCCATGGACTCTGTTAATATGCCAGGTATTCATCCGATAGTAATGTCCCACGAGCTAACAATATTTAAAGAAGTTCAACCGGAGCTCTGAATACCACCTGATGGAAAAGGCTCCAAGGAAGAGGACTAAACACGCGACTTGAGCTGATTTAAAGGTCCTTGAAGCTTCTTTGAGAATGAAACACGGCAGAATAGTGAGGGATTAGAGATCGAGAGAGATTTTACCAAAACCTAAGTGCGATAAACTTCGCACTAACCCTAGGCATAAATAGAAGAGAAAATTTGAAGGAGAACGAACCAAACCAGAGATAGGACTCACAGAAACCCTAAATAGAGTAGGAACCCTAATCTGGATCGAATAAACCCTAAAAAAGGGGGAAACTCAAAATGAACCAATTAATTGGTTCAAAAACGAGATTAAACAGCAGAAAAGAGTTTTAATCGAAGGAAAAACTTCTAAACGGAGCAAAAGAGGATTTAATCGTTAAAACTTGAAAAAAATGGTGAAAGGATGACGAAACCCTAGGAGGAGATGAAAATAAATCGGTGAAAGAGGAAATTTGTTGTTGAATAGGCTGAGGCAATGAAGAAATATGAAATAAGATGATGAATATGTGAAGAGAAAGGAAGCTTACAGTTGATGGTAAGCTCTCGAGAAGGAAAATGCTTTCGAGGAAGAAGAAAACGAGAATGAAGAGAAATTAAGGGCGAACGAGAGATAACGACAACGAGAGAAATTTCAACCTTATGACAGGTGTCCATAACTCCGTAATAATAGGTTGTGAACTTATTTACAAGTTTGTCACCACATTTCATATCATGACCGGTGTTTATAACTACGTAATAATATGTTTTAAACTTATTTACAAGTTTGTCACCACATTTTATATTATGATTGATATACAAAAATACGTCATAATATGTCTTACTTTTATTACAATTTTGCTACCGATCAACCTATTATGATAGATAAATTTTACCTGTCATAATAGGTGATCATAATATCCTATTTTTCCAATAGTGAATATGTCATGTATGTATGCATATACATACCTATATGTCGCATTCATATATAGTTTTCTTTTGTTCTTTTCAATCATTTCTTCAAACACAAACTATACATATTTTTTATCGTGTCGCGTAAGTCTCAATTCTTCTGGTTTCTCTGTTTCTTTCTAAGTTTCATTTCTTCTGTCTTCTATATTACTTTCTAAGTTTATTTTTTCTCTCTTCTCATTGACTGTAATTTACCGCATTTAAAATTTTCAAGAAGATAGAAGCTAATTTACCGCATTTAGGTAATTTGTGCATTGTAATTGTTATTAGAAACAAAACTCTCAAACAACTAATTTGAATATATATATATATATCGTAATCCGAAACCGAAAATACACCAAGTTTTGCAATTCATAGACAATTGTCTCTAAAAGTATCTAAACAAAATTAATTGAGGTTTAAGTGAGTTTTGGGACGGAAAATTATAAAAACAAAAATGGTCCAATTTTTGTAAAGGAATTAAAATAAAATTTTACATATTTTAAAAGTGCAACATGTTGTATTCATTGAATAATTAAAATTGAATAAAAGTGTATATGTCCTTAGAATGTCACTCCCTCTGTTACATGATTCCTTAAATCATGAAAAAAATTCAAATTAATTAACTGAAATATTTATCACTAGGTTTTTACTAAAATGTATTATATATTTCAGAAGATTCTATCATCTGCTTCATTGTGAACAGAGAATTTAAGTATATGGTAATTTTTACCAAAGTAAAAACATGTTTACTTTCTGAGATTTAGTTTGAACTTGGTTTGTAAACATATTTTCACCTGTCATTTTTTCCTCCTAGTATTTCATTTGTTCTCTAATTTGGCCACGGTTATTGGTATGTATAATAGCCTTAACGAATATCAGAAGAAGATTGTAATGCTTAATATCGTAAGTTCAAGTCAGTGAGTCCAATCACACCATTACTAGTTTTCTATGTATTATGAGTAAAACCAAGTAAAAAGTTTATTTTACAATTATGTTTCTTTCTTTTTTTTTATTATAAAAAAAGATTAAATATATTTTTGTTATTTAATTTTTGATAAAAATTAAAATTAAATATTTTTTGAAACTTTTGTTCAATTTAGTATTTAAATTTAAAATATGTAAATTTAATTTTTTTTATCTAAATTTTATTAAACTTATTTTCCATTTCAAAATGATTAAATTCATATTTACTTTTAAAAAGAGAAAGAGATTAAATTGTCTAAACTTTTAAAAAAATAATTTTTAGTGAAAAATAACAGATTAAAAATCATATTTAACACATACAAATATAATTTTACAAAAAATATGTAATTATGTGTCGTAAAGATATAATGAACTTGTATTTTTTAAACATTGATTTTTTTATAAATAAATAAATAAGTAACTATTTAGACTTAACATAATTTAAGATATTTATTTTATGATAATAAAAAATAATAAAATTATTATTGATAGTGTTTTATTATAAAATTTATCAAATAAATAATTTTTGTAATTTTATTGTTATTTATTTTATAGGTAATTTTTAATTTGAAAAAATAATAAAATTTTAAAAAAGTCAAGACAAAAACGGTTAGATTTTATAAAAATCATTTAAAGGTAAACAAGGAAAGAAAATATGACACTAAAAATAATTAATTATGTAGATACTATATATATATATATATATATATATATATATAATTAATTATGTAGATACTATTTTTTTTTTAAATTTATAGAATTTATGTTTTCTTAATTTTTAATTTTTTAAATATTTGTATGGAAGCAGTAAAACTGGTTTTTATTATTATTTGTAAACAATTATAATTAAAAAAGAACATGAATTCAAATTAAATTAATTGAATCATCTTTTAATTACTTTTTTTCATTTGGTTTGCTGGCCGTTAATGACTATAGCAATCAAAGTCGAATGGGCCGAATAGGAGTAGGCCCATTAGGGCCTGAGTTTCCCGCTTGATATATCTTTATCTTCCCGCCATTTCACTTGTACTCCTGCATTCCTCGGTTTCCCATTTCGCAAATCCAATTCTTCTTTCCACTTCACAGTTTCAGTCGCAAAGCAAATGATCACACAACAAGAACCCGATTTAAATCTCAATCACCTTAAGCTATATTACGGTTTGTTACTTCCCGTTGTTTCTGTTCCTTTATTCTCCGTATCAAAGTATCATAATTTGTATTGTTTCGAACTGGGTTTGACCTCTCTTCAACGTTTCCTCTTCTCGTTTCCCCAGGAAAGCTGTTTCCTTTTGCCGATTTATGCAGATGGGTGTCTTATGGCAACGGTAATATCGCCAAATGTTTGTTTCTAACGAGTGTACATTCTTAGTTCTAATGTGTTTGTAGTCCAACCAATAAATCGATATCCGTCTCTAAAATAATCATATCAGTTTCTTTTCCTTGTTTATAGAAATATATTAGACTTTGTTGTCCTTGTTCTTTTCTGAAATCCGTCTCTTTTTGTAATTTTTATAAATGGACAAAGTGAACATCTCCTAATTTAGTGACTCAGGACACAATTAACTTTGCTTTTAATTTATATTTTACATTTTTGTGGGGATTATTTGTAGATGCGAAGCACCCTGGTTGTGATCAATCCTATATGGGACGGAGAGAGTTTTCCTTCACTCTGGTGGATGATATTTATCTGCGTTTCCAATCTTTCAACAATGCACATGAGCTCGAAAATTCAGTCAAAGAGAAGTCCCCTGTTAAGATAGATATTGGGCCTGTCTACTCTGTTGATGTAATGTGCCCTCCTTCTCCAAATCCTCACTAGCTAGACTCCATTTTTAGGCAACAAGTTCTTATAATTCATGCAGGAATTACAATGGTGTTTTTTTCTTCGTCAATCCTTTTGTAATGATAAGATGTAGCTTTTTTTCACTCACGTATTCTGTTCTTTGTGTTTTGTTTGGTTCAGCCTGCAAAAAGGTATGCCTATGCGCAGAGTGAAAATAATGTCTTTGCCCCAGTTGAGAGGGAGTTGATTTTCGATATAGTAAGATTTTTTCTCAGTCTCCTAGTGAAGCCTTTAGCTATTGTGGCCTTCTTCACGTTTGACACCTTTTCTTTTTTTGGGCCTCTGTAGGATATGACAGACTATGATGATGTTAGATACTGCTGCTCAGGTGCTGACGTTTGTTTGGTTTGCTGGCCGTTAATGACTATAGCAATCAAAGTGATTGATACTTCCTTGAGAGGTATTAGTATGCATCTTATATCATACTAGAGAGACATTGCAAATTTGCCATGTATATTCATTGCATTGAAATAATTAGATAGCAGTACATATCTTAACATACAAAGACCATGGAGTGGGTGTAAATCACCAGGTGGAAATCCTATCAGATAACAAAAGTTTGCCTCATAATCACCAGGTGATTTTACTTACCGGAGTGGTCATCCCTAAGCATAATAGTTTTTTTTTTTTTTTTTTTTTTTTTTGCCGAAGCAGGAAGAGACATGATTTCTACTTGAAAATTAATGAGAGTGGCTATAGTCTAGGCCGTGTCTTGAACATTTCATTATTTCAACATCTTAATTTCCCGACATCTTTATTGCTGGGGAATGTATGACTTCGACAATGCCTCATATACCTTGTTAGAGGAGTCTCGGTGCTTAAGTGAGTCACTCCGCCATATTTCGTACTATTGGATGTTAATCACACTGATTGCATGTTTTCAGGTTCATCAAGAATCTCTTTTGTATTTGTTTTCATGCCACTTCTGATCTTTCATTGTGCTAATCTTCGTATCAAAGATTGCGATTTTGTTTTCCTAGCTCTTAATGTCCTTTGCGTTCAGACTTTCTTCGTTATTCAAAAATAGTCAAAATACTCCGAGGGATATAGAATATCCAACATGCATTAAATTTATATACACTAGCTTTGCATGCTGCAACTTAGAGCCTACTTAGTTATTGTACAAATCAAGTGGGCGTTATTTGGGAGCATGTGCTTTATTAGTAAATTTTTTTGACTTTTGCTTTGGGGCTACTGTTTCAGATGACTTTGGTTTCAAGCACGTTCTCTGGGTATACAGTGGACGCAGAGGTGTTCATTGCTGGGTCTGTGATGGGAAGGCAAGAAGGTGAGGCACTAAACTATCAAAAGTTATCCTTTGTCTACTTGTGACGAACAGAGTCATAAATTCAAACACCACCTTTTCTCATACAGGTTGTCTAATGAGCAGAGAGGTGCTATTGCTGACTATTTTCGTGTCTACAAGGTAAAGTATACTGATGGCAAGTGGGTTTCGAATATATGTGGAAGTGTTTGTTGATTTCATATATGCTGTCCAGGGCAATGAAAATAGTCATAAGAAGGTTTCTTTGACGGGTGCTGCTCTTCATCCTTTCTTGGCGTAAGTCTTAATACGAATGATTAACATTTCGAACCAGATCTCTTATTTCGTATCATAACCTGTATTTTATTATTCCAGGACATCATACACTAACGTTCTCAAAGACTATTTCGAGAAAAATCTGCTTACCGGACAAAATTTACTTGCTACCGAGGAGAGATATGAGAAAATTCTAAGCATGATTCCTGATGAATGTACTTTTATTCCCTGTCCTTCCTTCATATGAACCTTGTTACTTTATTTCCTGCTACTATCTTAGGCGGTTTTCCTTTTGCAGCTATTGCTTCTGAACTTCGGGGGAGATGGCACGATAGTAGGCGGTCTTCTAGTGCAAAAGAAGACATCAATGTTGTTCGATGGGAACAACTCAAACAGTTGCTGCAATCTGGAAAACATAAGGTATGTAAGCTTCCTTTTAGGAAATGCAGTCTGCTCTCTTCAATATTTGTATGAACATTTTAAAAGTCGAAAGAGCATGGAACTCTCGAGCAATATTGGTCTTGAAATTCTTGCTGTAAATTGTATGCAATATGCGGAATTTTATGGAACAAGCACGATTTGTTTCCTATTATTAATTTTTCCCTAATACTTTTTGAAGGCGCAAGGGCTGCGCCGATGTGTTGAAGAGATTGTGTTCTCCTTTACATATCCGAGGCTGGATATGGAGGTTTGTCGATCAACTGCTTCCCTTTTTCCCATATCCCCTTTTTCTTTTTATCTTTCATAATAGTACCGTTTCTGTAGTCGAAGTGCCCAGCAATGTCTATTATGTATTACCACTAACAACTTTTGGCTAATTTTAAGTTCAGGTTGTTCATTAAGACTGTTTATGTTATAGGTTTCTAAACATATGAATCATTTGCTCAAGGCACCATTCTGTGTACATCCTAAAACAGGTCAGTGTCTAATATGTTTATGCACAATTTTTATTGACAATAAATTGAATTTTTTATTTGAGGCTTGGGATTTTCACCGATGGCATTATAATCATATGGTTTTGCCTTCTGATTTTTAAAGAGAAAAGTTGAACTATAAAGCTCTCTCCCGGTATAAATTGTTTGATCGAATTCACTTTGATTGTTTGGCATTACATGGTATTCTTCTTTGTTGTAGGTCGTGTCTGTGTCCCAATTGATCCAAATCGGTGCGACGAATTTGATCCTACTACAGTACCCACCCTTTCACAGGTAAACTTATTCTGCAATGACAATTTTCTCACCTGCATTCAAGGGAGGGGGAAACTTTCAACTGGTTCAGTTATTTGCGTATTTTTCATGAGGGAAGTTCCTATTTATTACTTGACAGTATTTGGGACATGCATAGTGAAACTCGCTCCCTTTTCCAACACATTTTCATGTGGAAAAAGGAAATATCACCTTTTGACATGGCTAAAGTGGGGGTATAAAGTATATGCCTGTATTTCACCATTGCATTTGCAGTTTTGTACCATAATTTTTTTTTTCTGAACACTTTTTGTGTCTGAATCTTGCTTAATATTGAGTTGTATGTGACGTTGCAGCTGATAGAAGAGCTTAATTACGAAGGCTCAAGATCTGATGTTGATGGTGGTAAGTTAATTACACTCGAACAATCAAAATTTCCTTTTGTAAAATCTTCACATTGCCGTCACAGTGTGTCTTGGACTCTTCGAGTTCAGGTTATGTACATTAATATGCTCTCTCTAATGCTAATTGCAACCTGGATTCCAGTACAATTGAAAGTGGTTTAATACCTTGTTTGATAGCAGAATTGAATAGAACTTCGCTTGGACATGCCATTACGCTCTTCAGATCGTCATTCTTACATCCTTTACTAAAAGTCTGCAAGGTATATTTTTACCACTGCACCGAACTGCATTAAGTTAACCTCAATGCCATTATTATTAACCATTTAGAATAATAATATATTTGAAAGGAAGTAAACGGTGACTCATTTTCTGTTTATTTATACGTATTTTATGTGGCATTACAACTCAAATTCATCAAAACATTTGTGTTGATGCTGTTTATCTTACTAACTTGATACCGTATTATTACAGATTCAGCATTCAAGTATACCTAGCATAACTGTTTTAAATAATGAATACTGCAGGAAGAGATAGAAAATTCGTATAACGTAAAATTGCAGCAGTCAAAGAATTCCCTTGGTTGGTAAAGCCACCTATGCTTCATATTGGTTAGACAGAGCTGTCTCGAGGTCACATTAATGGACACAATCAAAAGATGGAATGTTCATGGTACTGTTGAATTATAAAGAAGCATTTTAACTCTTGTATTTTAATACAACTGCAACCGTTCTTCTGGTGAGAGAAAGGCAATTAATTTGAACCTTTCCATTCGTCCACTGTATAAAATTTTGGATGGCCCGTGTTACGTAAAAGATATTTCTGCCAGTAAATGGAAATTACCAGTAATTTTAATGTAGCGTCTTGTGAAGGATTACAAGTGATTTATTATATAGTTTCCCAGGTATTGAATTATGAAGGAAAAAATCATTAGCATGATCAAAACACTTCTGTACGGGTGAGTGACACTGATTATCTTTCCAGAAATTCTGGTACATGACCATGCAAGGTGTTGTCATGACATCCCACAAAAAAATGATTGTAATTACTCACTGTGCTGAATCTGCTAGATTGTTCCACATTACGTAGCAATTAAGGGAAAAAGTCGGCAGATGGTGGTAATGTATCTCAGACATTTTACAGTGATAGTTTTTCTTACAATTATTGCACTGAAATTGAAAGTTATGGTTTCATACAGTAATGTGTTGTACAATTCTAATCGACAGTCTGTTATTATGAATGTAACTTGATAATATATTTAAAGGAAACTTCACCTGGTTATGAATTTTTATACAGGTCCAAACTACAATTTTTTTCAATTGTGAATGGCCACTAAACCGGTGTTTAGGTGTAGATAATTAGTGAGAAGGGTTGTTCAATCATGATATGAGATTTTAATGCAGAATATGGAAAGGGTGAAACATGGTAAGAATCCTTAAACTTACGTGAAGTTTGATAGATGAATAAGAAAAGAAAAACAGAAGGTGGAAATAAGATAGATATCCTTTGCAATAGAGAGATAGCAAGCACGGGTAGGTAGGTGCAATGCAACCGACAGTGAGAAGGTCCCACATCTGCTCTGCTCCTAATAGAATATTCTTCCTGCCTATTTATACCTCTACGTGTATTCTTCTACTAAAATACGCCTACCTGTATTTAGACACCAAACTTAAGGGAAGGTTAAATACGTAAATCACAATTATAAGCCACCTTTGTTGAGATTAATGTTTTTGGTGTACCAATAATTTTTCATAATATCTAATATTTTATAGTTTATTATAAGTAATTTTACTAAACAGCGGAACTAATGAAGTAATTTAAATATTAATTAATATGGAATGAACTATAAATAACTTAGAAAATTATAAAACTTACAAAATTAAAAGTAATAACCTATAGGGATGCCAAAATTCTTGTGTTTCATTATTGTGCCACGTCACAATCTTTTCTTCTCCATTATTGGCTAATAGAAGATTTTTTTTTGTCAGTATATATATATATATATATATATATATATATTTTGATTGTTTACTAAGAAAATCTAAGGAAGTTTACTTTTAAAATATATAATGTATTTATTATAAAGAATTTTTAAATCCAAATCTCGAATTGATAAAATCTGGTTCTTGTTGTCTGCATTAAAAAACTCAAGCTGGATTTATTAATACTATTTTACTGTTGTTGTTACGTCACTTTGCATAACCTTCGATCCATTTAAACCTGAATTATTATATTATTGTTTTCTTTTTTATTTTTGGAGGCAATGTCGTCAAGAATGCGTTTTCAGTGCAGATAAAATGTCCATTTTGGAGGTTATGGACAACCTTTCATGCAACCTAACACCCAGGTTAGTAGATTCCTGTGATGTCTTTTGTTACATTTTTATTTTAATTTAAAATGCCAATAACCTGCAACACTATATTTCTAGAATGATAATAAGACTTTTTGAATTAAAATAATTATAGTTTTATGAAACCATATGTTGATGCATGACTCATGAATCCATATAGCGTGAGCGTGAAATATGCCTTACACGTGTCATGTAAGCATGCTCATGTTGTTCCCCACTTTAATATTGCTAAAATTTACACTAAATTAAAGTAAGAGAAAACATTAATGTATTCCATCACTAAATTTACTTCTAATACCAAAGTGGAAAACTATTGAATGTTTTATTTGTATAACTAAGATTATACATGTTATGTAAAAAGATAAATAATTTACCCATATAAATGTAAACTTTTATTATTTCCAAATAGTATATTTTAATTTCAAAGATGAATTATTCGTATTTATTTTCAACATGTATTTTAAATATGGAATTTGATCCTTTGGGAGATTAATAAACGACAAGTTTTAATATATCTTAAATAGAACAAAACGATACACTGACGAGATCTCGAAGATGATTTATGGAATAGTAAATGTCTGAATTTGAAATGGATATATCATTGTTTTGATTTTGAAAACGATTTACTCTGTCTCTGTTGAATGTGTTGCTAAATCCTGTGGTTAATTAGAATGTCTGGTATTGTTGTGGAAGTAAAGTAAGTGTAAAGTAAAAGAAAGGTTAAAGTTTATACGAATATATTAATTAATTGCTAAATGTATGCATTATTTGTGATGCACAACTTTAATAGAAAAAAAAGGTTAAAGTTAATTAATGTATAAGATAACATTTTGATGTGATTTTTTTATTATGTTCGATGAATGTCTTGGGATCTTTCTAAAGCAAGTCTCATCCATATTTCACATGACTAATTAATCTTAAAAGACCTAATTCTAAGTAAAAACTAGATTTAGGATACCAATCCAAAACCTCTTATATATTTAAAATAATTTTATTTTTAATTAGACCTAATTCACATCTATTTGGAATGGATTAATAGAGTTGAATTTTAATTATACATTTTTGTGAGATTATTAATATCGTGGGTATTATTAACTATTTGGGGTCACTTTTAATATTAATAGTGTGATCATTATTTTGACATTTGTAGCTAATGATAGCATGATAGTATATGGCTAGACATATGTTTGTAATTTTTTTTCTTATGGAAATAAATGATAAATATAATATTAAACTAACATTCTAAATCAACGAGATATACTTTCCCTAATTATAAAGAATATCACTATATTTGTTATGATGATTATTTCTTAATATTTTTATTATATGTACTTTTACTTTTAACATCATATCATTTTTAATCTTGGTTTAAGAATGGTTATTATTTGTTCTGCGTGATTTTACACTGATAAATTAGTAAAATAGGAAACTCGAATCTTAAAATTGTACACCGATTTTAATATAGTTTTGGAATTTTAATAAATTAAAATAAAGTCTCTAAAAATAATTTTAATTATTTATACTCGTCCCTTATTTCAGATAGATTCTTACACGTTATCACTAAAATGAAATTTAGTTTATATACATTATTATTAAAATACAATTCAGTTCATATATTTAAGAATTAAATTATATTTTAATTGTAATAATAATAAGTAGAATATGTTTAAAATGAAAGATAAATGTAGAAGAAAAAAATTATTTTGGAGACGTTTTATTTATTTATAAATATTTAAGTGTTATTTGGAAAGAAGATATACATTTTGAATTGTAAATTGTGAAAAATATCAAGAAATTAAAAACATGCAAAATAAAAATAAAAAATATTATATTTTTGAAAATGAAAATTGTGAGATTAAAATTTTGGAAGGTGACACGTGTTTGGCACATTCCCTATGCCATGTAAGTTGGAGAGGAGACAGACAGGTAATTCCAGAACAGTATCTGCCATCTTACTTCGTAACCAGGTTTTAGGAACCTAAATTTACGAAAACACCCTCCAAAGTCTCTCTAAATACCAAATACGCCACTTGGGTATAATAAGAATCCATACCATATCCGTATCTCAGAAGCGAATGCGAAGCAGAGAGAGAGAGAGAGAGAGAGAAGAGCCACCCTCTCATACAACTCAACAAACAACTCATTCCAACAACGAAGCCTTTCAAAATTTTCACTCTTTCTCCTTGTGTCGGTGTACTTCTCTTCCGGGCCACTCGTTTTAGCTTCCTCAAACGCGCTTTTGGTTGAAGAAGCTCCTCTGGGATCTGAGTGTGGGGTGAGAGAGAGATGGGTGAGTTTTGTCTCTGAGTTAGATCTACGTCGCTTCATGTGCCAGTTTGGTGTTGGGATTGGAGGTGGGGTTGTATTTGGATTCTGTGTGGGTTGAAGGAGCTGGGGTAGGGGGGGTAAATGTGCTTGGGTTTTGTTTTATGTCAAAATTGAACCTTACCTTTCTATGTCTTTCCTATTGGTGGCTTAATTTGTAGTGGCTCTTGTCTCAGAATGCAGCAAGATCACAGAAAAAAGGTGGATTTGTTGTTTGCTTTCTTCATTATGCTTTACTCTTATTAGTTGCTTCACTAAAAATATTGCTTTTTTCAAGTCTTTCTCTGTCCCTGAATGAATGATGAGGGTGCCCTTTTTGTATCTAAGCAGAGTAATGAATGATAAAACTAAAATTTTGTCTCCTTCTGTGTTGGTGGGTTACATCTCTGAATTTTAGATTACTTAAGTCCAGGCATGGAAGCGAGGCTCTGCCAAGTTTCTTCCATGGGGCCTTCTTATGATTTAGTTAGCTTTCTTATATTTAGTCCACCAGTGACATAATTTCTCTCCCCCACGTGACGTTTGGTTGACAAGGTCTTTTTTTTTTTTTTCACCATTTCTGTGCTCTAATATGTTCATGAATTTTGCGTGGTTCTTCTTTTTACGTGCTAGATTGCATTCCTGGGGTTGATCTTCCATCTCAAACAACCCACCCTTTTGCTTTTCTTTGTTTCTACGTCTTCTGAGATGTGTTTCGCACGCGTTAGGTGCATTGTACGAGATTGACTCTCCCAAATAAACGTTGGTGAATGACAACAAATGGTGAATTGTGGAAGAGAAAAGTTATAGTCTAAGAATTGTGAGGTGTTTATGGTTTTAAGCGCTATATTTTCTCCTTTTGGCTGGAACAAGCTGGGGACGGGTAGTGAGACTGTTTATGGTGACAATGTGTTTCTTTATGTTTATTGTTTGTTATTTTGCTTGTGTTAGTCCAATCTACGTTGCTGACATGACCAAATTACTGAAAATATAGTTTCCAATCCGAGTCTATGATTCTTCAATACCGAGTTAGTTCCATAATGTAAATTATATGGCACACGCAATTTTGTTTGTTTAATGTGTATTGAACTTATGGATGGATCATGGATTTTGAGATATAGCAAAGATTGTTTATTTATTATTTTAATTTCAATTTATCTACTTTGAAAACTTATTTCCAATTTGTTGTTTTAGCTTGATTTATTAACGTTTGTAGATGACCAAATTTGGGCATGCCTGATTTTCGTATGTGGATTACTTTTATATCTTTGCAACAGGGCTCAATGGAGATGGAATTTTTCTCCGATTATGGCGATGCCAACAGGTACAAAATTCAAGAAGTCATCGGGAAAGGCAGTTATGGTGTTGTTTGTTCAGCTATAGACACTCATACTGGCGAGAAAGTAGCAATTAAAAAGATACATGATATCTTCGAGCATGTATCTGATACTGCGCGTATTCTCCGTGAGATAAAGTTGCTTAGACTTCTTCGACATCCTGATATTGTTGAAATTAAGCATGTTATGTTGCCACCTTCGAGGAGGGACTTTAAGGATATTTATGTCGTTTTTGAGCTAATGGAGTCTGATCTGCATCAAGTCATTAAAGCCAATGATGACTTAACAAAAGAGCACTATCAATTTTTTCTGTACCAATTGCTTCGAGCACTGAAGTATATTCACACTGGTATTTTTCAATAACTGATACTTACTTGTTTATCAATATCTTATTAGAATGCACATTGTGTTGCTAATAATAGCTATACCTTTTTTTCAGCACTTGAATGAAACATGACTGAAATTGCATCATTCCTTTGCATTTCTCTTTACACAGATGTCAGCATTATGTATATCAGTTTTTTTTGTCTAACTATTGCTGTTGACTTTTTTTTTTCATCTCTTGGCCGGATTTCCTTATGTGGTTTGACCAAAATGTTTTACTTATTCATTTTCCTTTTTTTATATATATTTTACCGTGTATTAATCAACCTAATTTTGCTGACTTCAATGCCAGTATTAATGCTCATCTAATATTTGTGAACACATTGCAGCAAATGTCTATCATCGAGACTTGAAGCCAAAGAATATATTAGCCAATGCAAACTGTAAACTTAAAATATGTGATTTTGGCTTAGCTAGAGTTGCTTTTAGTGACACGCCAACAACTGTATTTTGGACGGTATTCCATCGTAAAATTTCCTCTGTTTGTTTCACACCCATTTTACAGCTTTGCTAGATAACAGATGGCTGATGTTTTTCTTGCTTACTTAATATATTATTTCTATAGGATTATGTTGCTACAAGGTGGTATAGAGCACCGGAGCTCTGTGGATCCTTTTACTCAAGGGTATGACTTTTTCAAGATTCTTTTGTATATCATATAAAAGAAGAGAACCAAATTCTGCATAGTCTTGAATCTCCATACCCTAATTCATGCTCAATAGTTTTGTGTAGAAATTTCATATCAACACATGATACATGCTTTCTGTTATGTTCTTTCCCCTCAATAGCTAAAAGTAAGACCCAAGACCAATCTGTTATTTATTATTAATTATTAATCCACTGGTTTCTAGTTTCTGTTAGTTTTGTGTCTTCTGGTGGGTTAACGCTAAGGTATTGAATGCAGTATACTCCAGCAATTGATATTTGGAGTATAGGTTGCATCTTTGCTGAAGTATTGATAGGAAAGCCACTTTTTCCTGGAAAAAATGTTGTGCATCAGTTGGATCTGATGACAGATCTGCTTGGTACGCCCTCGCTTGATACGATATCTCGGGTAATTGTTTTTCTCTGCAGAGGGAAACTGTCAGCATTTGCTTAACTTCATTTTACCAACATCATTCTTTTGGTGACAATTTTGAATCTGTGTTGAATGCAGGTACGCAATGATAAGGCACGGAGATACCTGACTAGTATGAGGAAAAAACAGCCTATACCATTTGCACAAAAGTTTCCTAATGCAGATCCTTTAGCCCTACGACTACTTGAAAAGTTACTCGCCTTTGATCCAAAAGACCGGCCAACTGCTGAAGAGGTTTGTTATATTGTTCTCTGTGCTTTGTTTGTGTGTGTTGAAAAATTATTCTAGTTGCATAAGTAACTGTTTCTAGAGCTTATGCTTTTTCTTTTGGAGTTTGGACATACAGAAATGTGTAATCAATCACACAGCAGTTACATTGTGTGCAATAATATGTGATTTTCTTGCTCAAGAATTTTGAAGGATTTGGCATTTTCAGGCATTAGCTGATCCTTACTTCAAGGGACTTGCGAAAGTTGAGAGGGAGCCATCGTGCCAGCCTATTACAAAAATGGAGTTTGAATTCGAAAGGAGAAGAGTCACAAAGGAAGAAATTGGAGAGTTAATTTTTCGTGAGATTCTAGAGTATCATCCTCAACTATTGAAAGACTACATAAATGGAACAGAGAGAACTAATTTTCTTTACCCAAGGTTTTTATTATTTGTTTTCGGTTCATTCTTCAACTGGTTATCTTTTTTTCCTTAATATATATATATATATATATATATATATATATATATATATATATATATATATATATATATATATATATTTCATGTTCTACCCTATTATTCTTCTCATTATCTTAATTGGTCCTTATTCTTCACAGTGCTGTTGATCAATTCAAGAAGCAATTTGCTCATCTTGAGGAAACTGGTGGCAAAAGTAGTCCAGTTCTGCCACCTGAAAGAAAGCATGTATCACTTCCCAGGTAATTCGTTAATGTACTAACTTGTTGGATTTGAATTGTCATTTATTATTATCACGCGTTGGAAAAAAGTTCTTTTGATTATATTATATTTAACACATGATTGAATATTCTATGATGATTGTTGAATAATACACTAATGACTGTATGAGATGCTTAAGAAAATTATGCTATGTGCAAATAGGAACTGACACATACAGACAACTGGTTTTGACGCGATACCAGTTCTAATTTCATCTTCCATGTGAATAGATGCTATCACTGTTTAAAACTTGACTGGTCAAGGTATTAAATAATAATATAATAAATGCATAAAATATATTGAAGAAACATGATATCTTAATTTTATAAGGCTAAAAGCTAAAGGTGAAACAGCATTTTATAAAAAAAGTCCAAATCAAATATATCATTATACTTGTGTCTAAATTTCACCATTAAACAACAATGTCTATTAACAACAGTATCAATTTGACATTTATAATTAAAAAATGATGATTAATATTTGAAGTTTATTTTTTTTTTTTCATTTTTCTTAGAAGTAAAAAAGGTGTCTGTCAAGTATTTTTTATAGGTTCACTGGGAACTGGATTTTGGCTTTTTCTCATTGATTTTCTTGCTCATTGACTGATTTGTCCTATGGCTGATTTAGTGGTATATTTGGACTTGACGCAATACGGATTTACTGATTTTTCAATTAAATCGGTGAATTTGGTGTTGGTTTTAGATCATAGGGAATTACTATACATTTTTCTAAGATGCATTAATGTAAGATGTTCTTGACTATGTCGTTGATGAAGTGACGTGCACGAGTTGCAAATGCACTCAATTATTTCAAACCTGTTATTGATATTTATCTGAGCCATAATTTAGTGTCATTAATGGGGAACTTAATTAGATTACATCACACTAAATTTTTCTTGTTTGATTTCCTTATTCTCTTTTTGGAATTATTGACAGGTCAACAATTATACATTCAAATACAGTACCCACAAAAGAGCAATCAAATATTGTTTCCAGCAAAATCAGGCAAACAGCTGAGGAATACAGCAATAATTCTAGGGATACAGAAAATCCTGCGCCAAGGTCCATTCAGGGTCTGCAAAAATTTTCACATGGTATGTTATTCTTATCATTTATCATCGTGCTTTGTCAGGTTTATGAGCATTGTCAGTAATCAACTAGCAAACATTCTTGTTTTCAGCAAAACCTGGTAAAGTTGTTGGGCCGGTTATTCCATACGAGTATGCAAGTGTTGTCAAGGGTTCATACGAGCCCAGGACATTTATGAGAGGTTCTGTTCCTCCTTCTCAACCCACTCCCCCGACGAACCATTATCAAAGATTAACCTCTGGGAAACAAGAAAGGTCAGCAACAGAAGCTGAGAAGTGTGTATCTTTACAATCAAAACTTGCACAGCAATGTTGTGTGAATGGCCAAATAGCACCAGAAATAGCTATAAATATTGATTCCAACCCTTTTTTCATGACACGAGCAGGAGTGAACAGGATAGAGCAGGATGACCGAATAGCCATTGATACAAAGATGCTGCAAACAAAAGCTCATCAATATGGTGGGATTAGTACAACTGCTCATAGAAAGGTTGGACCAGTACAGTATGGTATTACAAGGTTGTTCTAGAAGAATGTTGGCTTGTGAATAGTTTGGCCAGATGGAGCAATCCTTGTCGAGCACAAGAGAAGTTTCTTTATAGTGGAGAAGTAGTAGTAATCTCTGGTGGTGCTTTGTGTAAGATGATTGAATTAGTGCAACTTCCCCAGAAAGAACCAGCTTTCTCTTGTCAAACCTTGTAAACATTGGTTTCAGTTATCAATAAACTGAACAATTGAAATTGAGTTCTATCTTGTAATTCAATCCACACTACCCTTTCCCCACACATTTTTCCTTTTTAAATTTCCTGCAATGCCTATTTTGCAAATTGACATAAATAAATAAATAAATCAGACTGGTACATGTACTTGTAAAAATGATAAAATTGCTATTTGTTTTATGCGTGTTATGCTCACGGGATATAAAGGAGATTCATTGTTTAACCATAGTGGTTTAATCCCCTTTGGCCATTATAAAAACATATTCCTCACAACTTTCTTAAACAACTGGATTCCATTTAAAACATTATCAATGGCTCAAATTCCTATTGAATTTTGCTCACCTACTCATAATAACTATTCATCCTTGAAAGTAGGTTTGATGTTTGCATGATTTGCTTCTATTTTTGTTTTTACATGTTACTAAAAGAAACAGACATGTCTTTATTTTATTGAAAAAGAAATACCCGTAACATACCCTTTTTTAAGATGTAACTCTGGATCTTATGGTCCAGATTAATATGCCAAGTGATTTTAGATCAATGGTTCAGATTACTCTTCATATTTTTAATATACTTTATATGGAAAATTTTAGTTGAAATTATAGATAGGTGGTGATCCAAGTAAGTTAAGTAATAAGTTTTAGTCAGAAAAAATGTTAAAAGAGTGTGTTTTGCTACCACTGGTTTTTATTCAAATGGAATCCCTCGAACAAATAGTCTTAGCATTTGATTGAATGCGACATCACTGTATTTCATATGGTTTTGAAAATATGAACAAACATGTGGCCACCTTTAGCCTCTTGGAGCCACATTGCCCTTCCATGTGGAGGAAGTTACTGCAGCTACCTTTTGGAAGCTCTATCTATTAGCTACCTACACAGGATAAGATTAACTTTATGTGGAGGCTAGCTTTCAGAATGTACATCCACTTATAACTCTTCCTTTTTTCCTTCTTCTTACTTCAGAATAGTTAAATCGGTAAGGGTGGAAAGTGTAATGCAAAGAATCTTGTGACTAGTTACTATCCTATCACAAAACCTGGTGGATCACTCCTGTCACAGTAATGTTGCATTGCAGCCCACATAATAGATTTGAAGATAAAAAAACAAGAAATATTGCATGGCTAGGAATGTAAAACATTGTTGGTTGATTTACATTAATCATTCATTTAAGTGATGGATTAAAAGCATTGGACGAGAATGTCCTAGAAAATGAGATAAATTTGAATTTGAAAGACAGTTGAGATAATGCATTTGAATGATTTGGTCGCTTGTTTATTGTTTGGCATTTACTGCATATGCAACTGCAAACAAGGCGGGGCTCACCAATAAAAGTCTGAGTCAGTTCATGTGCTGACCATTAAGTTATAAACAGGTTGAGAAAATCCTCATTCCTCCCTCCCTCCATGAATATTCCTCACCAGCTGCAAGCATTTATTTTTCTTTTTCTAAACCTCATTGCTGATATTGTTGTAATAAGTTTTTCTCCACTGATATCTTCTTTCATTCACCTACACACCCTAAAATGGATGACAAAAACTTCCCTTTTTCTTGTTACAACCTTCTGTGATGCCATGCCTGCCTAGTCACTCCTATTCACAGATTTTTCTTTAACTAAAGATGTTTAATTCACTATTTGGCTATCATGATTCACACCACAGTTAAATAAGTAAACAAAAAACAAAGAAACATCCACTAAACTAAAGCTGTACACCAAATGTATGCATTAAAGGATCACAGAAACTATTAAAATAGAATTCTGATTTTGATATAAAAATAGCAGCAAAAAAATCATGTACAAGTTTTGCTCTTAAGTTGAATGTGGTTAATATTTGTGTGGTCATTAGCTTGTAGGGGGAATAATGGAAATATGCCAATAGGTAGCCATAGAGGCCTACCATGTGAGAGTTTCGTTTGTTTGCACAGTAAGATGATTTTGAAGATAGTAATATGTCCAAAAGAAGAGTGAGGAGGATGAATAAATAACCGGGAAACAGGGTCTGTTGCAAATGGTGAACAGAAACAAAACTCAGGTAGGATGTCCACACATGTTTTGGAGTTAGATTAGATGTATGATATTGAATTACAATAGCTCTCTCATCAATGATATACATGCCAAGGCCCTGTGTGTAACAATTTCATTGAAATTTCGTACAAGAAATGGTGGTACGGACCCCATTACCTTACCTCCCGGAAGCAAAAAAGAAAAATAATGAAGGATTGAAAAAATTGTGTGGCATTAAATAAAAAGAGTAGTGTAGTGTGTGAATGTGACAAGAACAGAGGGATCCGAGTGGGTCTGAGCACATGGAGTCCCATATGCCCAACACAACCAAATCTCTCATACAATCCCAATGACCCAATCCGCCGATTGGTTTCCTTCTTGGAAACACCACCACCTCCCCTCTCTGATTCTCCACCACACTCTCTCAGGGCCACACCATCCATCACTAATTACGGAACCCTCACTAAAGCTGCAACACCAATCACCACCATATTAACAAACACTCATACATACATGCATCAATCATCTTTTCTTTTCACTCTCTCCCAATCAAAATTACAATTTTTCTAAATCTTTTAATCCACCCCTACTAGTAAGTAATACCCTTTGTGTTAAAATAATCAAATGTGATTGCAAACGTTAAAAAGCTACTGCCTTCAAAATCTGTATGAATTACTTTCTCACAAACAACACCAGCTTTAAACACCGTTCACTTTTATTTTTTTCTTTATCCTTTACTCACCATCAAATAATGATTTTCTTTTGGCTTGTACATCATATGATGACTCAATTTTTATCTGTGTTCTGACTGTCAAATTTACCATCTGGACAACTTTCTTTATGAAAAAAAAAAAAAAAACTGTCATTCAAGGCAGTTGATAGCTTGCGTTCGTATTACTGATTTTTTTACAGGCATTTATTGTTATGGATGCGACATAATCAATCATTTAATAAAATACTGTAGTCATGTTCAATTAACTTGTTTATCCACAGAACCAAGTTGTCCTGAATTAGCTAAGCAGAGTGTTTGATTTCCCTGAAATGACAAGTTGTTAGTTTAATATGGGTTGGGATTGATATGATTGTAGTATTGTGCATGATTAATTTGGCCTAAAAGGGTTAGAAGGGGGTTTTGTGGGGCTCAAGGTGGGGTCACTGGAAAGAAAACACGTGGCAGTCATGCGAAGGGTGGTGATGCAGATCATATGGCATATGAAAGAGAAGAGAAGAGAAGAGAGTGGAGAGGCACATGGGTGGGTGTTAGGTTCAAGGAATTCATGTGAGCACATGTGCTTTCTTCCCTTTGTTTTGTGTCCTGTGGGACCATTTTTTATGCTCTCACATCTCCACTTCTCAACGGGGTTGCATTTTCAGTCACACTTGTAAACTTTATACTTTCACCTTTACCTCATTTCAATCTTACTAGCTAAGAATCCTCACTTTCCAATGCCAACACACACTTCATAGACTATTACCATCATGCATGTGTTTAACATGTTATAATCAACCATAAATATTTCATCTGTTCTATGATCCTTGGAAGAAGACAAGAACAATAAGCAATGAAAATGTAACATAGTACTTAATGGTAAAAACTGATAGCATAGATGTGAGGTTACTGCATGAAGAGGAGGTAAAAAATTGATGAGTTGGAAGAGGGTGTTGGTGTGGAGCGTGAAGGCCACCTCATTGCCCCAATCCAAAACTTGGGGGCTTCTTCTTCTTGTGTTGTGAGGCCAAAACCAGTGGGGCCAGCTTCGTTGGCATTGACATTTCTAGAGCTCAACAATAATTTAACATCTTTCTCCCTCCCACCCTCCCTTGTTTGCAGCCTTACCTCTCATATAACTCCCTCACACATTAATCTTTCTTCTCTTCTCTCTCTCTCTCTCTCTCTCTCTCTCTCTCTCTCTCAACCCTCTTACACACACATCACATTACTACTGCTACTGTCACCAACACTGCTACTACTTCTACATGTCATCATCCATGGAACAAGAAGATAACACCCCAAAGCACACTATCATACCCACATTACTCAGAAAACCTTCAGACGACCAGGCCAACTCCGCCGTCTCCTCTCACAAATCTTTGCATGTTTTCCGCCACAGCAGGAGGCGGTGTAGGAAGGAACTCACTGCGAAAGAGCCTGCCAAGGAAGGTAATGAAGATGAGGAGAAAGAAAAAGAAGAAGATGAAGATGATGGTGACGTTGATGACAGAGAAGAGATAGAGAGGAAGATTCATGCATTGCAGAGGATTGTGCCAGGTGGGGAGTCATTAGGGGTGGACAAACTCTTTGATGAAACTGCTGGCTATATTCTGGCCTTGCAGTACCAAGTCAAAGCCTTGAGGGCTCTCACTGGTTTCTTTGAGAAGTTGGAGAAGGAGAAGACAAAGTTTGGAGGTTGATATCATCGTCAAAATGAATGAATGAATCAATAATCCATGGTTATGAAGCTGCTGCATGATGGATTATGGAAGCAGCATCCTAGGTTAGGTTCTTTTGGTTTTTCCCACAGACCCATTAGTTAGATATTTTTTTTTCTTTTAATTTTTCTGTTCTTGGCTGTACTTTTGGAGGTTGGGATCAAGGAAAATGTCTCCCCCATGTTCTTAGATTTTTATTTTTTTATTTTTTTATTTCGAAGTTCTCAATTTCTCACTGTGTTCTTTTGATGATGACTTTATTATCTATCTATATCTATCTCTCTGAAAGTTGATAATGTTACGCCGCAGATAAGTAATAGAGAATTGATTTTGGGGAAGTGTTGTAGGAATCTTAAGGTGTTGGATGACGATGATGATGATGATGATCTGGAGTGAAGGTAGAGTGGGTGGAAGTGTATGACATTATGGTGTGTCTGTGGTGGATGTACGTGGGCTATGTGTGACAGGTTTTTTTTGTTCATCTTGGTCCAGTGGGCCAGTCGTATTTGGTCTTAAAATCTGGATGAGATCAGAGGTTTTTAAAGTAACATGGCACATACACATGTTGGCATTGGTCACTTTCTCTTGTGAAAACTTTGGTTTGGGGATTTTGGAATAGGGTTGTTTGACTTTTTTGGCAGTTAGCCATTACTACCACAATAACTTACACTTACAATGCGGTATACACAAAAAAGAGACCACCCCACTTGAATTCAATGCTTATAAATTTCACATGCCTCAGTATCATCATCCATCATCTTCCATGATTTAAGCTAAAAGCAACAACCCGTTATCATCACTCTTAACTCTCTTAATTCTTTCTTTCAAACATATAATCACAACTCAAGAAAACGTTTTCAAGCAGTGATTTTGTTCTGCAGCAAGATTCCAACAAAATCATTGTTTCCTTAAATTTAAGAATGTAATGTCCTATGAAAGAAATTGAGGTGATTGTAATAATGAGATAAAACCAAAGGGTGGTCTGAGACTACAGTTACAGGCACTTCCACTGCAATCTGTGTACTGTTTTGGAGATCCAACACATTCATCTGCATTCTCCAATTGCCAACTTCCTGGAGCAGTCACAATCACAGTCACAGCCACCACAATTTTTTGGAGAATCATGAAAAGCCTTATTGGGCATGTGCACAACTACAATGTGTATCCATCACTACACAGAAACCATGCATAAATGCTGCATCACCATCAAGACAGATCATGCAACTTTATCTCATCTGCATAATCTATTAACCAAACACCATCAACATTGTTTCATGTACCAAATTCTAGGGAATTAGCATTCCCGTATCTCTTATATGACTGTCGGTGTCACTTCATCCACAACAATAATTTTTCATAATTATCGACTCAAAATAGATTAACTATAGTAAGGAAATTTAAATTATACAATTTTTACATAGTAATTGAATTACTTAAAATTAGGACATTAAATTCTATCTAAATAATTAAGAATTTCAATTCTTTATATTATGAAATTTGTGTTTGTTTATTTAAAATTCTTATTTTCTTCTTCATTCCATTTTGATTTGGTTTTCTTCAACTTAATTAAGATCAAAACATTTTCAGAATTACTACTTTTGATTAATGTTGATTAGTTTTTTTTTTTATTAATAGTGATAGAAATTATTTTGTAATTTAAATTACTAAAGTTTTCTTAATCAATGGTATAAAGTTCACATTATTGAAAAATGTTATAAAAGTATTATTTTTATTGCTAGCGATAAAAAAAATTAGGATAATGATATTTAGACAATATTTTTTTGACAACATTTCAATATTGATTACGTGTCAATATGTGATTGGTCAAAAATTATTCCACAATAATGTTTATAATTATTATTATTGATTGTGGAATAATTTTTGACCAATCACAGATTGACACGTAATTAATGTTGAAATATTGTCAAAAAAACGTTGTCTAAATATTATTATCCAAAAAATTAAGCATTACGTTAGTTAGGTTTGTTTCTTAAAAGTGAAATTAACAGGTAAAAGTAATAATTAAAACAACAAATGGTAGTAATTAAGAAAAATAATTGACAGTTCCGTTTTAACAAAATTGATGGAGATTTAGATTGAAAAGCAAACCAAATAATTTCAATTTTACGCAATAGACACGTTGGATAATTTGTGGCTTGGGCCTATTGGGCTGGAATAAAGTATTTGTAGAGAAGTAAAGGACTTAGAAGATTACTATCGCCACCCCGCAACACTATTTAAACTTCCCATTTTAATAAAATAATGAATAATGAATACCGTGTTTCTACCACTAATAAAATTAATTGAAATGTGTAAAAAATATAAAATGTAAATTTGTAGGCGCTAGTATATCTACCTTTTTTAGACAGTAAAAAATATTTTCTTTTTGAAAACCTTGATATTATAATAATTATTAAAATAAAAATCACTAAAAGTTATATTACAATTATAAATATATTAATATAGAAAACAATAACGAAATATTTCTTATTAACTTTTATAAAGTTATAATTGACATATAACATACCGATGGTATAATCGATAAAACTTGTGTTTATCATAGTAATTTAATATTATATTGTGGCAACATATTATATTTTTCTTCCTTTTATTTTTCAAGTGATTACAAGTTGCGACTATTTGATTTTTTTATGTTATTTTTTGTTTTATCTATTGATTGTTACATGACATGATATTTCAAACTTGAGTTAGAATTTATTCCAAACATGAAATAAATAAATAAAAAGTTAGAGAGTAGAAAAAGGCATACACTTTTTATGTTTTTTAATAAATTTTCAATCTATAATTTTTTGTTGTAAGAAAAAGTATATTGTTACACCGATGCAATTTGACAACCTAAAATCTGAACCGTTGATTGATGATTCTGATCTCTTACTTTCTGTGTTATTCTGCCTTTTCCATGAGAAAAGGTGAAAAGAAAATGGTAAAGTTAAAGATATTTTTCACATACATCACTGAAAACCCTAGTCACACATCGTTCAGTAAACACAACCTCTTCTTTCCCTTTTACGGAAAATCTTGTCCATTTTTTCAGGAAAATTCATCTTCTGTTCTCGTTGACACCACCGCACACCCTCTAAACGCCTTCCCTCCCTTCTTCGTACTGTCCTTTACACATCTGCAATAATATATTTATGTATTTATATATTGATAATTTTGTTTACTTGCTCGTATAATTCATCAGTTACTTCTAATATTTTTTTACAGTTTATTTTTCATTATTTTTCAAATTATGAACAGCGTGTTCATTCTCGATTTTGATTTCTGCTTACTTAGTTGATGAACTGACCGCGTGCTATTTTTCTTTGTTTTGCAGAATCAGTCATGGCGGATGACAGTATTGCCAACGGCGGCGTAGATGATCAGTACGGTGAGGAATGGGCGATGAAGATCGAAGTGTTGCAACGCGAACGCGATGAATTGGTGAACGAGAACGCCACGAGGAACGAGGAGATCAAGAAGCTGACGGCGGAGCTCGACATTTTGCGAAGAGACGGCGCGGCGAATAGCGAGAAGATCGAGGAGATGCAGCGAGAGGTGGCGCAGTCGCGCGACGCGGCGAAGGCGGCCGAGGTTATCGCGGCGAGGGCAGCGGACCTGGAGACGGATGTGGCGAGACTACAGCACGATTTGATATCGGAGATGGCTGCGGCGGAGGAGGCGAGGGCGGATGCTTCTGAGTTGAGGAAGGACTTAGGGGAGAAGGAGTCGTTGGTTGAATCTCTGGAGAAGGAACTGACATCTTTGAAGAAGGTGAAGGCAGAGGGTGAGGTTAGGATTAAGGATTTGGAGAGGAAGATTGGAGTTCTGGAAACCAAAGAAATTGAGGAAAGGAACAAGAGGATTAGGTTCGAGGAGGAGATGAGAGATAAGGTCGATGAAAAGGAAAAAGAGATCAATGGTTTCAAACAGAAGTTGGTGGAATTGGAGAAGGTTACTGCTGAGAAAAAATCTGAGTTGGAAGAGTCGGTTAAGCAGAAACTAAGGTTGGAGGAGGCACTTAAAGAATCTGATGAGAAAGTATCGGCTTTGGAATCAAGTATTCTTCAATTGCGTGAGGAAGCAAAGGAAGCTGAGAGGGTGATTTTATCGCTAAATGAGAAGGCGGTTAAGACTGTTGAGAATATTGATAGAGGTTTAAATGGCATACATGATGAAGGGAAAGGATTGAAGTTGCAGTGGCCGGTGGTGGCAGCAGGGTCTACAGGAGCTTTTGTTGCGGCGGCTGCCGTAATCTATGTGTGCTATGGGAAACGGAAGTGATTTCATATGACCAATCATCGATTGGAAGAGGAGGTTGTAGAGGTTAGATTTACCAGCCCTTTAGTCACAGATATGCTGCAATTTTGTTTTTCATAAAATAACGCTTGTTCTCTGGCTTTTATTTTTGGAGCCTGTGGAATTTTCATGTATGTTGAAGTTGGCATACTTGTTTGATTGTTAGTTTCCTATGACGAGGATCGAACCACTGTGTGTTGCATTTAATAAATAGGTTTCAAAATTGATATTAGATGTTTCTTTGTGTTTAGTTTCACCTTATTTGTTTGGAGGATAGACATTCGGCAGTGCTGGCAGTTTAAGGCAGCATTCGGCAGTTTCTGAAGTTGATTTCTCTGCAATTTGTCTTTTCCACAGTGATGTCTTTGAATGTAGAACCCACCCGGTGAATCATATGATCTTTTAGGATTAAATGATAACGCTGATTTGTTAGTGCTGTTGCCCAATTGCCTTTTTGTCTTGCTTGGTGTCATTTTGGTTGGGTTTGATGACTTTGGAGAAATCACTGCAATATGCTCAGAGAGAGTTTTTCTCTTTCTGGTCTTGTTCCTTTTTTTTTTCATTGCTTATACCCCATTTGTGGCGATTGTATTCCGAAGAAGTTCGGATTTAGTTGAAAGTTTTTTCAATTGTAGTTGGCTTGCATTGCTCCCTTTCAATCCACCCTTTAATGTTTTCTATTAGTTTGAATAGTATTATCAAACCTTTTGCTTTAAGTTAAAGAGACACAATAGTCCATTTTGTTAGTTTTAATATGAATGTCGAACAGTGTCGTTAGATAGATACTTTTGAATGAGTTCTTAGGAGGCCAAATTCTGTGTCAATAACATGTTTGTTGCAATTTATCTTGGTTTCTGCAGTGAAACACAATGAATTTTTGTGCCTTTTTTAACCTAAATCCAATGCGCCAACTATTTGTATTATCTATCTTTTAATTTGATTCTGATGTGTAAGATTCCATACCCCAGACAACTGCACCAAAATCAAGTCATTTTACCAAAAGGAATGAAAACGGAAAACAAAGCTACTGTAAATTACATGATAAGTAGAATGATGATTTTTCGTTTTGAATTGGTGAGTGTGTGGTAAGCGGAGAGAATTGTAGGTTAGGTAGTATCAGCCTTTAATTTTTGGGCCCAGGCCAGGATAAATCTTATCACTAAGACCACCTTTCACACTTGCATCGCGTTTAGGTGGCTGAAAATAGATACAGAAAAACAGAGCAACAACATGAAAATATTCTTTTATGCTCTTTATTTGACGGTGAAATTGAAAGGAAAGAGAGATATTTTTTATCAGTTTCATAGACAATATAATATGAGGGAAATGACTCTTTTCAATTTTCCTTTTTTAAGAATCAGATAAATTTCTTACAACAAAAAAAATATCTTGATAAGAAATCGGAAGGTAAAAAGTAATATTCTGTTAATTTTTAAAATTTATTATTTTAAAGTCTATCTTTTACTCATCATGAGTAGTATAAAGTATTTTCTTCACTTTCTTTCTTCTCATTTTAATTTGTCCAAATACACCCCCTCTTAGCTGTTTATTATATTTTATTTATTTCCTTTTATAGATCTTATCTATCTTAAAAAGTGGTATGTCTAACAAAATACTATGGTTAGGTTAGATAGATTACTTATTTTTTATTTGACTATAAATTTTGTAATTTCAATTTTATACGATCCCAGCTTAAATTATTAACGCCGCCGAAATGGAGCTTTTGAACAATATTTGTGTAGTAAGTTGAAAATTTTAGGTTAAAACACTCTTTTGGTCCTCATATTTGTTTGTCAATCTCAATTTAGTCATTGTATTTTTTTTTTGTCTCAATTGTGTCCTATAACTTGTAAAAATGAGGCAATTAAGTTCTTTCCGTTTAATGGTCTCAGACGGTGTTAAATATAGTTGAGTTGTATTTGCTGACGTGCATTGTTTGATTAGATGGAATTTTTATTTAAATGAAAAAAGTATGACATGGCAAAATTGAATTAATTTATGTTAAAATAATATATTAGGAATTGAAAAGGAAGAATAATGAATTAGAAAGGAAATTAGGGATCTGGACATTAACCACCACTGTTCTTCGTCAAGGCCATGGGCTTCCTTGGTAGCCGCAGGTCACAGTCGGAGCTTCGCCGACGGCATTCTCTCTGTCTCTCTCTCTTTTTCTTTCCGAAGTTCAGATTCTCTCTTCCGCTCTGTGTTAGAATTGGGTTTAGTAGTAATAGATTCATATGCTCGGTCTAGAAGATATGAGTATTCCATTTCTTCACAGCAATTAATTTTGAAAAAAGGAGAAAGGCTCGTTAAAATAAACAGTAAGGCAAACTTTTGTTAGATCCTTCCCAATCTAATGAATCAGGTAATTTCTCCTTTTCAACATGATCAAGTAATTTCTTTCGCCGCTTAACATAAGGATAGTTGAATCCAACAGATCTAATGGAAGGATCTACATCCTCCTCTGATTCAACAGCATAGAGTCCTTCATCGTCTGAACAAAAAGACGAGACCCTAATATCAAAAGCATTACTTTTAAAAGAATTCGAAGACGACAAAAAATCCCGAGTGTCAAAAAAGGCAGTGTCTTCATCATCTGTTTCTTCCTCAGCTACATCATTTCTCTCATTGTCATCCTCAGTCTCAGTTCCACTTTCTTCTGGATGAAAAAGTTTAAATGCAAAAGAAAATGGAAATAATTCATAAGAAAACCTCTATTTTCAAGAAAATGCACAACCAAAAGGGAAAGGAGAAGAAGAGGGAAAGGGTTTCCTGCTTGCGAGTGAATCGGAGGAGTCAGCGTTGGTGACGTTGATGCGGTGACCGACGGCGAGCTTGGCAGTCACTGGTGGCGCTTGACGGAGGAACGAGAGAGCTTCTCTCTCACGCGCAAAGAGAAGAAGGAGAAGGGAGGACCCAACGCCATGGCCTGCGATGCTTCCGATGGTGAACAACGGTGTTGTCGACGCCTTGGACCGTGACTTGCGGTGGCCGATTGGGTGGAGGCTGAGGCGGACACGCATGAACGGAGGAGATGAACGCTTCTGGGTTCCTCTGGTTCCCTTGATTCCCAATTTCTAGGTTTCTTCTAATTTCTGATACTCACCACTTAAATCCCAATTACTTAAATCCCTAATTCATCCACTTATTGTTTTTATTGTTTTCTGATTCAATAAAAAACTCCCAATGTCAGCTTTAATTTTTAACATTAAAATCCACGTAATTAAATAATTACAAATCACTTAATTCTCTGTGCACAATGTCATCAGTAATAAACGCCGTTAGTCATTAGTTAACGGAGAGGACTTAATTGCCTCATTTTTATAAGTTATAGGACCTAATTGAGACAAAAAAAAATATGATGACCAAATTGAGATTGACAAACAAATATGAGGACCAAAAGAGGGTTTTAACCAAAATTTTATTGATAAAATCCCATTGTGACTATCAAGCTTTTCCTTTTTAACTTTAAAATTAGTAAGCTGACCCAAGCACGTGCAATGATCTTTACATATGTATCTACATGATTTGTACATATTAAAAATTGTGAAAAAAATGCTAGCATTATTACAGTTTTCGATTATTATTATTATTGATTAAGATTTATTAAAAAATTAAAATTATAAAAAATTTATAGCCGAAAGTTAAGATGGATTACTTTGATAAATAGTACACTGTAAAATTATAATTATTCACGAATTATTCGAGTCCACTTTTTGAAATGTTCCACCAATTTGTTTGTGAATTGACCGAAACTTAAAACATGCGATGGCAAGTTAAAATTAATTTGGTTGGGTTTGGGTTTAGTAATAGTTATTAGGTTATAAATCATTATTTAATGATTATAGAAAACACAATTGCGTAAAGTGTTTAATATGTGACTGCATGGATGAAAATAATCAACTCAACAAAAGAAAGGCGTGAAACTGTTCAGTGTAAAACATCACAAAATCAAAGAAAATGTAAAAATGGACAGAAAGTAATTTTTAATATAATGTGAGATAATAAATTGTTGTTAATGGAACTCCACAAAATGCCACAACTGAAATGTAGCATTTTTTTGTCGTTTTTGAAATGAAACGAAGCAGGAAAGCAGAGTAGAAATAGAAGATGCCCCTCGAAGAATGTGCAATGACTCCATCCTTCTGATATCCTCTGCCTGTAAACAATTCACAATGCTTCAAACTATAATAGTCAAAAACTATTTTACATTATCATTTAGTACTAATAGATTTGTTCATTTTTTATAAGAATGATTATAAAATATATCAAAATAAACCTTTATGCTTGGATCCAATAAAGCACAACAGCTCTAAAGCATTACTATTTCCATTAAGACAAAAAGCAAGAAAAGATTCTGATGCCAACTAGACTGTTCTCTTTAGTGGGAAACACAGAGTCTTAAAAAAGGGGAAATGTAATGTATAGTAATATACTGAAATACTTTCATTAGGTATACATGTTTGAATTAAGGTTCATATGAGCCCTTTGAATTATCTGATTGAGGTTTACTGACCTTGAATTATCTATGGCCACCCCTCATAATCTCAATGAGTCCACAGCAACTTTTCCAAGAGGAGATTTCCCTTTGAACCAAAGGGACAGTGGTCTGTCACAGCAAAAAAAGAATATGAAATAACAATAACAACTGCATAACCAAGCACACTTGCTATCTATGTCTGTATGAAACTATCATAAAGTGTGAATCACCTACCAGATTTTCATTGCTTTCAGCATCAGGAACAACACTAGGTGATGGTTGAAATGACTCCTTGGCACTTTCATAGGATGACTCTTCTAGACCACCTGATGATTCCTCTACTTTCTCTTCCAAACTTTGCTTCAAATCCAATGATTTTTCAATTATGGTTGGAGTAACCTTGTCACTCTCACATGATTTTGGAACACTTGTCTCCCAAGTTTCCACTAAAGAAGAATCACCACCACAAACATCATTTGCTTCCTCAATTAACTTTTTTGATACAGCATGAAACACAACATTCTTCTCCTCTTCTGCAACTTCACTCTCTCTCAATCCTTCATTCCTCGAAACTGAAGGATACAAATCTGTTTCCTTAACCCCATCTGGACCAGATTCAAAATCTTCATTAAATTCTAACATAACAGTGTCTGATTCCACTGTGTTCTCCACATGAGCATCTTTCACAGTATCAGGCTCAAATTTCTCAGACACTGATTCAGAAACATCCTCAACTTTGCCTGACTCAACCAGCATCTTCTTCTCCTCATTTTGTGGCGCCTCCTCTTCATGAGCGATGAAAATATCACCATCATGGGAATCATCAACTTCAACAGCCACCTCCTTATCTTCACTCAAAGATTGTGATTGTGCTTTATGGTTGTCTTCTTGTATTGTTCCATTCACAAATCCTTCCATTTTCTCGGTGTTGTTTGCCAAAACAGCTTCCCCTGCAGGCAAAAAGAACGAAGCTTTATAACTATCCTCCTCAAATACTACAAAAGATATAATAGCCTAGCAAATGGGTGCCATAAAACCTTTATCTTGCATGGGTAGCCTAGAGCAGTATTATGTTAATTGTTATTGAATGAAAAACAAAAAGAAAAGTAACCAGAAAAAACATAGGAAAACCAAGAAGAATGTAGAGAGAAGAGATGGAGAAAAAGAAGAGAAGTAGGTGGAGATGGTAGATAGATGGAGAGTGAAGAATGAGTGCCTTGGATTTGATGAGAAGGAGAAGAATGGTGGTTGAGAATGGTCCAAGTTTTGTGTTTCTTTGGTTGTTTTGTCTTTCTTCTTGAAAAAGAAGGCATGGATGCTGACTGGTTGTTGCAGAGAATGGTGGATGAAGATTGGTGGTGTCAATGGCAATGAAAATGGTATCTCTGCTTCTTCTGTTTACTCATTATGAAGAAAAAAAAGTGCCTTTAAATTGAATTGAAACGCTCATGGAGGGAACTCCAAGTGATGATGAGGCTTACCACTACCATCATCACTGTTCAATGAAACTACCAAGTACTTCAACAGCTTTCGCAAGATCAAAATGATGATTTCTTTTTTCAAAATTGAGATGGTGCAAGTTTTAAAAAGAATTATAAAAATGGTTCAAAATTCTCAGCTTCTAATGATCTTATCTTGAATAAATTGTAATATTTTGACATAATTTTTGAATCACTGAAACCAAATTGTATGAATTTGATACCACTTAAGTGTGATATAATTTTTTTAAAATTCTAATTAAAATTTTGATAATTTGATACACGGTGTATTAAATTATCAATTTTATTATATTATATTATATATATATATATATATATATATATATATATATATAATTTTAATTAAAGTTGTAAGGAAACACAATTTATTTATTTTATAATATTTTAAAACTTGCATTATTTTTTTTTATAGTTTTGAAAAATAATGCAAGTTTTAATTAAAACAAGTTTTATAGACCGATTACCAACGAAAAAAAACTTAGTTATTAATTTATAGAAATATCAATTTTTAAAACTTATAGTTTGTGGTGTAAATTATTTAATTTTTTTTAAAGGTCATATATATATATATATATATAATGTCATTTTATTTAAATTATATTTTAAAATTATTTTTTATTCGAGTTTATATCTTAAATAATTTTCTTTAAAATTAAAAAAATGAAAGAATAGGTATTAATAGAAAAGTACGAGAGCACCTTTTATCTGTCTATGTCAATCATAATTATTATTTTTAACTTGAAAGTATTGAAATATTTTGCTAATAAATGGTTATAATTAGTTTTCAGCACGTTACAAATTAATGGGAAAAATTAAACTAAAGATTTCAACAAATAGTCTATACTTACAAACGACATAATATGTAGAATAGAATAAAAAGTATTTTCAAATTTATTATATAGTACACATATCATACAGATATAATTGTTTTATACATATAAAAAAAAGTAACAAATAGTTTATATTTACAGAAGATCATATACATAATAAACCAGTTTATTTATATTTACACAACATATATAACATATAAAGCAAAATAAACCCTAAGTTTATTTCCCTCAAACAATCTGCATGTCAATATCAGATTTTTAGAGTTGATTTTTATTTGTTTATAGGAAATAATTTGTATAATCATCTAATATAATATATAATTTTATATCTTCAGTTAGGGATGGGCATAGTTCATCAAACTGAACTTAAATTAAAGTTAACTGCATTATTTTGTACTTAAAAAAATTGAACTGTTTTTACTAAAAACTAATTCAATCATTTTATACTTCAGGTTAAAAGAACTGAAACTTACTCAAACTTAAAGCAGTTAACTAGTTAACCACGTGAGTCTCTTTATCTGTTTCCATCAATATCTTTTTTTCTATCACTACAACTCACGAATTTTTTTGACAGCGTCATTCACACATATATATGTAAAAACTTCTATGAACTGAGAGAATCACTTTTTCTAAAGAACTTCTATGAAAGCTTCACCCTTTGTTTTTTTATTTAATCAGCTTCTGCCAAATGACTCATAAAGAGTCTTGCTGGTTTTTTTCTTAAGTAATATAATATATACAAATTCTTCTCCTGACAAGTAATATAGTAATATAGAAAAAAAAATTCTTTCATTTCAACTTTTCTTGAATCCATTTTTCCTTAATCCAGTAAAAAAAATGAGTACAGAGGAAAAGCCTGTGAGTGATGAAGTTGATTCTTGCAGACAAACAGTTCCTCTTCCAGATCAAAAAGTATCATTTTTGGTTATTTGTTTTCCAGTTCTTGTAGGGTCTGGTTTATTTCAAGAATTAGTCATTATATTTTTCAAAAGCTGTGAGAAGCTTCTTAGTCCTCTGGGACAAATATTTATAAACTACAGTATTTTTTAGTTTGGGAAGAAAGTGGAACTAGTTCATTGCAGTGTTTTGTAAGTAAACAAAAAATCAGTTTACTGCACTGTACTCTACTGGAAGTGAGCTTAATACTAGTTTAGTTCAATTTGCTTGAACTATTTTTTAGTTCATATCAATTTAAACAAACTGTTTTATAGTTAACTACAAATTTTCATAGTATAGTACAGTGCAGTATACTTTGTTCACTCCTATCTTCAGTTATACCGAGTATTATAAATAGACAATTTTATTTCCACTGCTACGTGAATACACCAATTACTGTATAGAGAAATTAACCTTTTTTTTTTCAAAAATATATCTTCTATAAAAAAAAAATTTAGGAAGAAATTAGTTCACAAAACTCTTATATTAACTCGTATTGAATGTATGGTAAAGTAATTAAATTTTGTAAGATATATAGTTTTCTTTAAAGATATAATTTGAATAAAAATAATTAAGAGATCTACCAATGTGTTGTTACAGTTTCATTTTGTATTCTATCTTAATTTCATTATTCTATAAATTATTTCTCTAAATTTTCATTATTTTTTTCTCTACAAATCAAGTGTAAGAAGTTATCTACTTTTTATAGAAATCATAATTCTAAAGTGACACTCACTAAATTTAGCGAACAAAGAAAAAATTACTTGGAGTGTGGAGTAGGTGAGTAAATATTAGAACAAATAGTCAATGAGAATAAATAATGTTTAACTAATTATTTAATATCTAATATATAATTTGTAGGGTTAAAATGGGAATGACAATAAAATTTGGGGTGTAAGAAAAAGCTCCCCAATTTTTTTAAGAAAAATATTCTGGGCTTTAGATAGCTCCCTCGTAACAAACTAGAAGACTCTAAACAAGTTAAAGCCCAAAATATAGTTGAAGCTATAAAAAGGTTACTTCTTCCTGCAACTCCATACATTTCTGCCTCACCTCCATGGCCCATTTTAAAAGACATTTTTGCCCGTTGTTTTGTTTTGTTTTTTTTTTTTTATCTTCTTCCTCCACCAGTGCATCCTTTTCACTCTTCTTCCTTTAGTATAACAATTTGGGGTATATAATTTGAATAGGATATTTTTCACGTAATAATTGCCTAATTAATTAATTATATAATGAAAACTCACATAATTATGTCTTTAATAAATATAATTATTTTTATACATTAATATAAATATAGTTGTTTTTTATACATTAATTTTCCGGTACTTACATTTACTTAAATATTTTTAGAACGTAAATTTATATTTTTCATTATACAATTCAAGTTATTTTAAATGGTATATGATTTACTTAAATATTCAATTATTGTTGTGTAAATTATTTAAAATTTTTACTTTATTTTTAATATTTGTCAGCTCAATGTATTTCTTCCATTTTTATTTGTAATTTGTTTATCTTTTCTTAAAACTGGTATATGAAATAAATTAAATTCTAAATAAATAAATTTTAAATTTTAATAATTTGTTTAGTATAATTTCTGATATTATAAAATAATCACTTATTTTGTAATTTTAATTCATTTTTATTCTTATTGAATTTTAATTGATTGTACTTTATTAATTATAATATTATTATATTATTTAATTAATTTAATTTTTTATATTATCGTATCAATAAAATCAATTATGTACTTGATCTAAATCTAAGCAATTCTTCTTCTTCTCGTTTTCTTCCGTCCCCATTTCAAATTAATGCAGCATGATGGCGACCCTGAGAGAGTTTGACGGTGGAAGGAGAAAAGATATATATATATATATATATATCTATATAAATTTAGAGAGTGAAGTAGTTATTGTGCAGTGGTAGGTGTTAGATACAGTGCCCCCAGCTGGTGGCAAGTGGCAACTATGACAGACAATGGTATCAGAGAAAACTGACAAGTCTGGAAGATATCAGAGTATGCAGTACAGTGCATTTAGTCAAAAGTATATCAGAAAACTCCCCAGACCCACATCAACTGCAAAAAAGGTAGTAATATCATTCTGATTTTCATCTCCATGTGTCTTCCAAATCTCACTTTTTATGCCTTCCATCACCCCATTAATATGTATGTCCTTCCTTTCCTCCACATGCAGTAAAACCAACGTGGTGGGGGCTTTTCATCTTTACTTTTTAAATTTTTACGTCAAATTAAACTTCATTTTTTTATCTTAAATTTTGGTCTAATTTCATTTTAAAAATTTAAAAATGTATAAATGTAATTTTTTAACTCAAATTATACTTAACTTATAAATATATATGATTTAATGGAGTGAATTATTCAGCAAAATTTATTGGGGGCTCGTGGAACTGTTAACTGTCTTTTCATTCGAGAAGTAAGTTGAAAGTGTTGGGAGCACATTTGTTTCTTTTGATTGAACAGTAGACATGATTAAAAGGGTAATGCAACATATGCTTTTAGTAAGATTCAGGTTTGAACATTCTGTGAATTATCATGTATAAGCTTGCTTTGAGTAACTATAAACTATTCAATTACATATGAACAAGTTTTTTCACTGTATGATGTCTAAGGCTATGTTCGTTCGAACATATATTTTTGAGAGAGATTATCACATATTGATATAAGCAGAATTTTCATGTTTGGATATGTGAATTTAAGAAAAAATGGAAGAAAATGGAAGTAATGATTTGTAGGATTATCTCCATTTTTACACTAGTGCAAAATCATCTTACCACTTTATACGTCAGATTACTAAACAGTTAATATGAAAAATGATGGGTGATATTTTGGTAAATAAAATCAATTATTTGACGTTGGTAGTATGAAAGTCTAACAGTTGTATAATTGTTTGAGGTCAATGGTCTATATGTCTGACATCATATTCTATATATTTTAATGTTATATTAATTATATTGAGTCATTAAAAACATGAATTATAAAGACTTAATTTGTATTTATGATGAATTAAAGTTTGGTGGATGACAAGTCTAACGTCTAATGGTATTAAAAAATAATAAAAATTTAAGTGAAATGAGTTTTGGAGCTAATTAGACATTGATAGTTAGAGGTGTCCGACGTCTAATGGTTATATGGTGTCAAGAGTCCGATTGTATTTTATTTTTTTAAGGATCTCATTTTTTTCACTTTCTCTATGTGAACCCTTTTTTTGCAATGCAAAGGTCTCTGAAGGACATTTTTGTGACCACCAAAGGTAATATTTCTTTTATTTAATACAAATACACGTTTATTGAATACTTTAGGTACCATTTTCTTTCATTTTGACCAATTGATTTCGTGTATAGACAATTTTGAAATATCAATGTGGTTCCATTTTTTTGTAAAATTAGTTTAATTTGATCTATTTTGCTCACCTTAGCCAATTTTGAATGACATGTCCAATTTTGTAATGGCATGAGTGTTCTTTCGTTACACGAATCCTCAATAACCTACAACAAACCCTAAATCTTCAATTTCCATAAACCATAAATCTTTAATTTTGAGAAATCTTCATCGTCACCCATGAGTATCCCAAAATTCGTGAATCAATCTAGCGACTTTCTCCTTTATTAGAAACCAAATCCCCAATTTCCATAAATCTTAAATCCCCAATTTCTAGAAACTTTCATCGTCAACCACGAGAACCCATAAATTTGCAAATCAATCTCGCGGCTTTCTCATCCATTAGAAACTAAATTCTGCTCACAAGAACCTAACGAGCACCACTGCAAACCAATGTTCTCCTTATAACCTTCGAGCAACACCATTCTCATGCAACCACCCTCTTCCACCATGAAATCGCACGACAACAAAACTCCTAAATTGTGTCGCCACAATCATCGAGCTACCTGCAACCACAAATAGACTTGCAAATTCGAACACATAGGAACCCTAACCACTATCGCACCTCCTATTCATGATTCAACCTACAAGAAACCAAAAAACGCAAAAAATCCCAATGTCTGAACCCAAATCGCATAAATCAAACAACTCAAAAATAGGAAAATTGTCATGTATTGCAAAACTAGACATGTCATTCAAAATTGACTAAGGTTGACATTGCGCTGTTAGCATTTTTAAATGCCGTCAGCAAAAAGAATCAAATTGAATCATTTTTATGATGGAACTATTTTGAACAACTCAAAAAATAGAAGAATCAATTCGAACAAAACTAATAAGGAGAATCAAAATAAGTATTAAACACACATACATACATACATACATATATATATATATATATATATATATATATATATATATTATTTATTTTCTTTAAATTTAAAAGTATATAAATTTGATCTCATTGTACACAAATATCGAATTTGGTAAACATTTTACATAGTAATTTCTATCTTCTGATTATTACAATTATTTCCTCTATTATTTAATTTCATCTTAAAATATTTATAGTTTAAATATTAATCTTTTCAAAGTTAGGGCCTTGTTATCGGTATGTGTTTACACTAAAAGGGAGTTTTATAATGTCTTTCTAAAGAAAGTTTTTATAATGTTTGAAGAAATAGAGGAGATTGTATATGTAAAATGGTCAACATATGTAATAAGGGAATTTTTGTTTTATTCATTTTAGAAAAAAACGAAGGTTTTAATTTCATGTGTATCATTCACAAAAACAGGGGAGAGTTTCTGTAGGTTTTAAAAATGAAAAGAAGGTCCAAAAATGAAAAAGAAGAAGAAAGTTATTTTACTTACAAATATAATATGATATTTTTAAAAAAATAAGTTCATGTTATCATTGCTTTTATTATGAAGATATACATGTTCATCATACATTACCTTCAATACACATATATCTTCTTATTATGTTTTGATATTTAATACTTGACGATGGAAATAAGTGAGGATCTTCACCTGTCTAGAAGCTAGATTCATTCTAAACTATATAACATCAATGCATTATCTTTTGAAATGCAAATCCATTTTAGTTGTCTAAATTGGTTGCTTTTTCAAGCCAATTACGTATTCCTATATAGTATATGTGAAAGACCATGTGAGTTTGTCTGTTATAAATAGCGTCCTTGTAACACTCTAGCACGTATTATAATAATAATAATCAATGATCGTGCCCACTTAGTTTTAGTTTCAATTTATAACTTCTTTAATTAAACATTAATTAGAAGGTTCCAAAAGATTCAGAATTTGATAATTTAAAAGAAACATATATAACAACAAATAATGTGTTTTAGCACTCGCAGCAATTTTTCTGTCAACCAGATACTTGGAAATGTAGAAATGGTATCTTTTCATGATCTGTGATCTTCAATGGATCTGTGTTTACCATATAACATTATGTATCTGTGTTTATCTAGTATATTCAAGAGATGCTGCTCATGTTCATATTTTATGTTGAGCTCAATATTCTTCTAAATGGGATCGAAAACTTGATCTATATCCAAGTAAGTAACATGTGCAAACGCCTCAGTTCAAGGACAACATTGGACGGGAAACAAAGTAACATTAACTATTGCCTTATTAATGATGTGGCAAACAAATTCATTTTGAGGTTGCTTTTATGCATGTTTGGGAGAAATTCTGATGGGCATTCCGAGGGAAGGGAAAGGCAAGGGATCCATTGTCACAGGTTCATCTGGATGAAGTAAGAACCACTCATATTGTGTCACAACATAGTGCACAAATACGAGGATGTTTAACTTGGCTAATTGGTAACCTGCACAAACTCTTGGTCCTCCTCCAAAGGGAACATATGCATATTGGGGTACTCCCTCCTCAAACCTACTTGGGTTGAAATTCATAGCATCCTTGAAATATTCTTCATTGTAATGTGTCCCGTATGTTGTCCATAGCATCTGAGAAGAACCAAGAAAACCAGTTATATGATTCAGTTCACAATGTATCCATGTGCATGGATTCAAAATGTATAAGAATGAAAGAAGAAAGTAGTATTCACCTTCCATCCTCTAGGAATCACGAATCCTTCATATTCAATATCAGTGATAGCCTTTCTGAAAGAACCAAAGATAGGAGGGAACAATCTCATGCTTTCTCTCGCAACTTGCCATGTATACTTCATCTTTTTTATATCCTCCATTGTCAGATTCTCACCCCGCTTTTTGGTTCTCCTTATGGCAACATGTTCTGCATGAAATTAAGTGTAATTTTTCAATAATAAACTTTAAATACTTTTTTTGATTATTTAGAAGGTACAGGCATGAAAACTAAGCACTGGTTTAAATATGTTGTTGACGTTAGTTTACCTTGAAGAATTTTTCCGTAGCAGTCAGGATGCTGAGACAACATCTTGAATGTCATAGCAACAGCAAAAGAAGTGGTATCATGAGCTGCAAAAACTAGTAACACGACATTGTCTATGACTTCTTTTTCACTTATCTCCCCTTGGATCATCCCACATACCAAATTGGACAGCAGCATTCCATCTTGTTCTCTTTCTGAGCTTCCTTCCATTTCCTTTTTCTTCTCTCTCACCACTTTTATTAACATCTTTTCTATCTCCACCCTGGCCTTCTTTGCCCTCCAAAATTTAGTACCTGGAAACATAACTGCTGGGGAAAACACTCCTTCCAACACTCTTTCAAAGGTATCTAACATACCTGGCTCCACTTTGATTCCCAACAAACACTCAAACACTATGCTAAAAGTGAGGACTTTTGTTGAACGGTGAATACTGATATTCTCTTGGCCCTTCCAGTTTGTAGCTAAATGAAACTGAACAGAGTTGCATAATCTTGGAACCAGTAGCTCAAGTCCAGCATAACCAAGGCTTGTGGCAATGACACCACGGAGGAACCGGTGCCTTTCACCATCTTTCTCCATGATAGAGTCCCTTCCCATGAGCTCAACTGATGAAGAAGGCCAAGAGCTTTTCACCAACTTGAACTCATTGGACAGTAAGAATTTATTGGCCTCAGCTCCATTCACAACCACAGTTGGAGACCCCATGATCCTTGTTCTGAAGATCTTCCCATGTTTCAGAATTCGGGGATGAAAAAACTCTTCAAATAACTTGTTTCTCCTCTGAGCATTGAAGAATTCCATGGTCTCCCCTATCAGTGGAAACCCCATTTCCCCTGGTGGCAGCTTTCCTTTGTCTTTGCAGCATTGCTCGTGCCTCAAGAAAATGAAAGAAACTAGCAAAAGTAGTAGGGGAAACAAACCCCACAAAACAAAATAGATAATGTCCCCGAACATTGTAAGGATTTGATAATTCTGAACTCGTATCTATATTTTTTTTGTAAACTCGAATACTGATTGTTTAGTTCAGCACATCTTTATATATATATATATATATATATATGTATATATATATATATATATATATATATATATAGGAATCTGTAATATGTGGAGTAAGTCAAACCCAAATGAAATTCATGATAATTATAATCTTGATCATCCTTAAAGTCAATTCCTTCCACATAAAATTCTCATATGCAAGCCTGTTATCCTGGTCAAATTAACAGAAAAGCGAAAAACAATACTATTGTGAAAAGAAATACAAAGTAGAATCCTTGAACTATAGTGATAGATTCATTAATTGTTCCAGAAGAATGACACGTAATCATCATTACATACCTGAGAAATTCATTATAGAAAATAAGAGTAGTTTTCTCTTCCCGGTCAACGCTAGAAGCTTTGTAGTTAACCAAGAATCCCTAAAAATCTGGTGAAGTCTCGTTATTTTATGTGACTTTGCATCGTGTTTTAGTCATGATGATTGCTGATCATTGCAGCAATGTAAATACTGATTAATGTGTGATGATGGTGCAGAATCACCGTCTTTAAATATCTACTTTACAATATCTCTTTAAAGTAATTAGAAAGGTAGGCTGATCATGTTGGAGATAATGTTGTTTGGAACCGCCTAAGCCATGAATTATCTTAAACAAAGTTTTTGGAGGTGGTTTAAATTAAATCAGCATGATCTTCTCACGTTAGAAAGCTGGACTTTGCGAATTTAATTGGTTGTTGGGGAATGTTTAAAAGAAAGAAAACACAAGCTGTGAATGAATTGTAATATATACAAAATGTTGTTCTTTTACAAGAAATATTGCGTTTACATTTATAGCAAGATTTGCATCTGCTTAACGACAGCAGATTTTAACTAATTATTGTTTAAGAGATAATTATGGAGCTATGGTGGTCTCACTAATAGAAGCAAAAGAAAAGATAGCTTAGTTATGAAATGTTGTGCTGGCTTCCATTAAAAGTTATGGATTCTATGTCAACATCTATACATGATAACCACCGAAAATGCTGCCAATGGATTGAGACTGAGGACTTCGAAGAAAGCAACAGCGTTTATGTGATAGGCATTGTTTGCATGTGATGCACTCAGACATTTTAGACTGTTGCATTCAATGCCCCCCAACATTTTCTTTATCAAACCACCAATATTATCTTTTCACAAATTATATACAACACTTTCACACTACGATTACACGACAAAAAATAATAACTGAGGAAAAAACAATGTGACAAACAGATGGTGAACAGATGAAAACAAAAATAGAGAAATAGAAGTATTTACGGATCTCTTAAGAAATAGTCTGGAAAAAAAAAAGTTTACTAAAATGATGATTTGTTTGTAATTAAACTATGCACAAAGGCAACAAACTGAAGTAAAGTAAAGTAAACCATAAAATATTGAGTAATTTGAGAAAAACAAATGAAATAAATTAAAAAAAGTTCACTCTCAACTAAATCTTTAATGGTGAAGTGGTTAGATTGGTTTTTCTCGAAAAACCGACCTATGTACAACCCTAGTATACTAAACTGTTATAAAAGGGTTTATGCTTCATGAATATTTAGCTACAAAAAAGGGTACTGTTTCCTGAGTCAAGAATCAAAATTCTATTTTTTCAAGTTGCAATCAGATCAAGTTGAATAGCAATAAAATAAGCAAGGATGAAATTAAAAAAATTAGCTTCTCTCCATAAAAAGACTTGCCTAGTTCTTCCATGGTAATGAATGATCTCAAAAGGGACCGAACCACCTTTTCCAAAACAGTAACGGTCCATGAAAACTTAACAACCCTATTGATGACAGACTTTCCAGTTACAACATCGATAACCTCTTCACTTCCTTACAATTAACAACACCTTTCTCGTTTGTATCTTTGCCTACATAGTCAACTTGTTTTCTCATATATGCTACACATTTATGTTTGTATTATCACCAACTACATTTTTCTTTAACTGTCTGCAAGTAGTAAGTACTTATCTTTTTAACAGTTGACAGGTTCTAATGCAGGTTTACAGATATATATATATATATATATATATATATATATATATATATATATATATATATATATATATATATATATATATATATACACTTTCAACATACCATACACACAAACCTTACATAACATAGGGTCATTGTTATTTTTTAAGTACTTATAATACACAATAGTTATGTATATACACGTATTTCCATACAGCAAAATACCATGAAAATGGAATGTCTTACAATCACAACTGTGTCACAATATCATAAGATGTGACTTAACAGAGTATACATATACATGAGTAAGTATGTAATGTGGAAATTAAAACGATGTTTGATTAATAATACTTTCATGAAAATGTGAGGACAGCTTGTAATCTTACCGGCATAAAAGAAGGGAAAAGGGCACTCGTATTCACTACTCTCCCCACATATTTTAGTAAACTCACCTACCCTCTGCCATTCTCATTTAGTTCGAAATGGCTCGCTTGTGGTTTTACATATTTGGATTTCTTTTTATCCTTTGAATTCTTCAATTGCCTTAGTTAAATAGGAATTTTGTGCTGGTGTGCAAAATGATAATAACATAAATACACATACATTTTAATAAATATCACTATACCGGTATTCATTGCCATTTATGTGCTTGACATGGAAACAGAATGGTGAACAGTAACCACCGTGTACTGAGTCAAACATGCATCCAACAAAACTACTTCTCTAAGCTAGGTATCTATGTAAAGTGAAAAAATAAAATGAAATAATGTATCACATATTCATCATTGATTTGGATTAACTTATCTTAGTAAAAATCAGCAATAAATGTATCTTTATTCTCCTACTTTATACATCTATTAGAGAGATAAAGTACAAGAAATAAGACATAAAGAAGGAAGAAAAGGGAGGAAAATTGGTAAGTTACAGCAAGCTTGGATGTAATGAGTAATTTCAGTTGAATCCAGCTGAAGCTCATGATCGACAAGAAAGAATGCCGTAGTTAAGAGAGAGTGCACATCATAGGGGTACGTGTTGAACTGAATTCACGTACAGCGTTTAAAGCTATTTTAGAAAATTCAGGCATTATTGCATGAAGTAGTAGTAAATATGGAGTAAATGCACCTGCAAAACATCAACTAACTCTCATACTCCTCCACCTGCTAATATTTACTCCACTCTGTGAACCATCTTATATAGCATTCCCACTTCACTCCCCTCTCCACACTCAAACCTTCCCTTCTCTTCTTTCTCAGAGTGTTCTAAGCAGTCAGTGATAATGGGTAGGAAAAAACGTAGTCCTACTTCTATCACTATCTTCACATTGCTGGTTGGGATGCTTTCCCAGAACCTTGTCATCCCTGTGATGTGTTCCACTACCCCCGTTGAGGACCAGAAGAACAACCACTCTTCACGTCCACATGCAGAAGGAAGTCCTCCCACAGATTTATCAAATTCTTCTCTGTGTAATTCTCTAACCGAATAATACTTTTTGTTTCATCGTTGGTGCAAAATATATAAAGATAACATTAACGAGCTCTTCAACTTTCCTTGATAGCTACAGTAGGCCATTAAATTTGAAAGTATGAAATGATCAGAAGCTCATAAAGATACCACTTTGACGTTTAACTTTGTAATCTAACATTATACGTTGCTTTTACTTCTTGAAGGTTCATACTGCTCTCCATCTCATGGCTCTGGAGGCAGTGGTCATGGAAGCACCCCGCATTCTCATCATCATGGATCACACTCTCATCATGGAACTCCATCACATCATGGATCCCCATCACATCATGGATCCCCATCGCATGGAGGTGGAGGAAGTTCCACTCCAACCCCATGCACTCCCCCAGGTGGTGGAAGCTATGATCCAACTCCATCACCACCCTCAGGTGGTGGAAGTGGAAGTTACAATCCAACCCCATCAACTCCCCCAGGTGGTGATGGAAGTTACAATCCAACTCCATCAACTCCTCCAGGTGGTGGAAGCTATGACCCAACCCCATCACCACCCTCAGACGGTGGTGGAAGTGGAAGTTACAATCCAACCCCATCAACTCCCCCTGATGGTGGAAGTTACAATCCAACCCCATCAACTCCCCCTGATGGTGGAAGTTACAATCCAACTCCATCAACTCCCCCTGGTGGTGGAAGTTATGACCCAAACCCATCACCACCCTCAGGTGGTGGATATTACAATCCAACCCCATCAACTCCCCCAGGTGGTGGAAGCTATGATCCAACCCCATCGCCACCTGAGGGTGGTGGAAGTTACAATCCAACCCCATCGCCACCTGATGGTAGCAATTGTGGAACTCCACCACAAGAACCCTCTACTCCAACGCCCTCAGTCCCGACGACACCATCAACCCCTTCAACACCATCAAATCCTCCCTCAGGAGGTGGTGGGTACTACAACTCACCACCAACTTATGGAGGTGGTAGCCCCCCAATCACTGTGAGCCCACCTTCAATCCCTATTGACCCAGGCTCCCCCACGATCCCCTCCACACCCCCTTACCTTCCTTCTCCAACTCCTTTCACTGGTACATGCAAGTAAGTTCCCTTCATTACATTGCACGGTAAACTATCATATGACATACAGATACTGTTAAGTAACCAATGAATTGTCCTCTAAATTGCAGCTACTGGAGTACTCACCCAGGAATCATCTGGGGATTGCTAGGCTGGTGGGGAACCTTAGGCCATGTATTCGGTGTCTCTAACGTGCCAGCTTTTGGTGCCAGTCTCAGCTTGCCACAAGCACTTTCCAACACCAGAACTGATGGACTAGGAGCACTCTACAGAGAAGGGACAGCTTCCTTTCTTAACTCCTTGGTGAACAACAGGTTCCCTTACACAACCCAGCAAGTCAGAGACAGTTTTGTAGCATCTCTTCGCTCAAACAAGGATGCAGCAGCACAAGCCAACCTCTTCAGGATGGCCAACGAGGGGCGAATGAAGCCTCGACCATGATACAGTCAATTTGGTTTGTGTGTCAGTTTCTTTTGTTAAGAATGTGATATCCAAGACTTCAAAGAGTGTGCTATTTAGGTTCTTTATCATGGGTAGGATGGATATCGTTTTACTTTTCAAGTTTATGTTAGCCTTTATGGTTCCTTATTTTGTAATAAAAGTCATATATATCGTTAGTTCTTTTCACTATATATGATAAAATGATAAGTTTTTATTAAGTCAGATTATTTTCATTATATAACAATATCATTAACTCCGCTGAAACGGAAGATAAAATCAGAACTGCGATATTATTCATGAAATAAAAACTGACGATTGTTTTATGCATAATCTATAAAGGATACTGATTATCCATAAAGTTTAATCTAGAACTAGGCCTATACTAGATATGTTGATTCTTCATGCAACATGAATTGCATTCAAGTTAAAAGATCGATTTAAGGAGTTTTATAAACATAACCAAGGTCCACAATATAAAGTTTGAATTTTTCTAGAATTGTTTCCTAGTGAAGAGCAAGGGAGAATGGTTTTGTTGCCAAAAAATATAAAAAAACAAAGACAACAGATGGACCAAGATGCTAGCAGTGGTGCCCCTATGTGAATTGGAAATGATGAGTTATAGTGGCAGAGGAAGTATTAAGGCGTCATGTGGGCTATAATTAATGCCTTTTAAGTGCCTCAACGAGAAGTGTACAAGGCTGTGAAAATGGTCCAAAACAATTGCATTGGTAGGTAAAGACTATAAAAGGAGGGTTCCCAGTGTAATGTAAAAAAATTCATTATAGTTGTAAAACACAGACACAGGCAAAACCCTACACGTTTCTGCAACTTACCAAATATTGATAAAGATAATAGCTGAGATCTTAAAACACCTCTACTACATTAGAATACTTCGTAAGAAAGGAATAAAAAAATCATGCATCGTTTTCTAAGTTTTTTTTTTAATTAAAAAATCCATGTAAAAAACTGTAAGAGTTAAATACGTTTTGGATGGCGAGGAGAAAAAAACTTGAAAAGTTAGATTGTACTTCTCGCAAAACATTTATAATAGTTTATCCAAATGAACTGAAAACTTCTAACTTTAAAAATCGCAATGTGCATGTAACTTTGAAGACCCAAAAGCTGTTGAATGTGTAAGATGACCAACAACGGTATGAAGTCTCTAAGGTAGTCAACTTGGAAAGGAGGGGAACCATTAACAAGGATCATAAGAATGCATATAACTGCAAATTTGAAATACAATGTTTTGAGCCACATAACTGCCGTTTTCCGGGAGCATTCCTGAGCTTAGAACCTCCACTTGGAGGAACAACAGCAGCACTAGATCATGACAAGAATTTGGATGTTAACTGATAAAAGGGAAGAAAGTTTCAGTTCATAGTCCCTTGCTCCCTTATTTCAAAAACCTTAAACTTTTAGATTTAAAGCAAAAGATAACTTCATAACCTCTTCCATCCTCTTCCCCTCCCTGTCAACTTGGAGAGTAAAAGGAAGCGTAGGGACAGAGAGGAGTGAAAGGAGTCTCCCTGATTCCATTCATGTTGGCTGACCTTTCTAAACATTCAAATTCCAACGATGTCATCCTTTAATACATCGTATAATTTTTCTCCTTTCCACCCCTCATCATTCGAAAAAATTATAAGCACTCCTGCAGAATTTGTTTCAATTAAATTAACTTCCTTTTTTATTAAACATTATGTTTTAGCCTTTCATATTATAAATGCATCGTACAAATATTTCCACATTTTTCACCAGTTATAGATGTCAACTTGGGTTTAGATCACAGGATAAATAAGTCTAGTAGTCAAGCTTGCAAGGTCAGGCTCATAATTTGACAGCCATATTACAAAAGGGTAATTTAAAACGCAACTCCACGAGAGTATTCAATTTTCAAAGATTAACCCAGGATTGGTGCCTCAAATCTCAAGAAAAATGGTAGAAATATTACAATTTTAACCAAATCTAGGATAACATTCAGCACACTGCTTGCTAAAGCGCAAAGGGATTGGTGAAAAGGTTCAGAATCATACCTTTCACATGTCCCACACCCAATTAAGAAAGTTCAGCCCTTGAGACTTGGTATCTGATAAGAAACCACTGTAACAGTTTTGACATGAAGTCAATGGATCTCTGGTTGAATTTCAGAAAAAGAAATTGAGAAGGACAGTTACATCATATTCAAGTGGTTTCAGTGCAGGAAAGATTTGATCAGCTCCTGTGAGATTCAAACCATTTAAAAATTTGGTCAGAATGCAAGCTAGTCATCTCATGGTAAGCAAATGCAAGGTTTAGCTCCTCTTGGACATGAGAGACCAGATTATTATCCAGTACAAGAGTTTTCTTCTCCTCAAGAGCCTTTTTCCATTTGATTTTACGCCCATCTTTCTTCATGTAACCATTTTTATCAATAAAGCCCTTTTCCTGAAATAACTCGAATATCTTTCTAGAAAGAGGCAGATCAAGCCCTGGAATTCTATCGGCTAAAGTATTGGGTGACAACGGGAATTCCATACATTCAACAACACCAACATCAATCCCTCTATCTTTTAGAACCTCTACATACTCATCAATTTTCTGCTGCCTGTAAAGATCTTTGGGCATGTGAACAAAAAGGGTAGGTGGGTAGTCCCCTCTAATATCAATTTGCTCAAACATCCCCTCCGCAATCATGATCACGATACTACTAAACTTCATAGCGGTGGCAAGCACTGAAACAAAATATCCTCCAGAAGAAGCACCCAAAGCCACAAGGGGAAGGTTCTCAAGCTTCCTTCTACCAGTCCACCATTCTATAATGTCTTTAACAACCAGCACCTCTTTTCCAAAAGTCCAACATCTCTGAGCACTTGAAATTGTAATAACAGCAAAACCTTGGGCAAGGCCATGGAGTACAAGCAACCTTTCTTCAGGTAAACCAATGCAATCAGGGCATTCAGGGGACTTATCCCAAAAGTTGAGGGCCCTGCCATCGCATCCATGAGCCAGAAAGAGAACACCTTTAGGTGATTCTGGCACTTGCCATATCAAATCAGTTCCATTCCGGAACTCTTTTGTAGGATGCAAATGCACCAACGAGTCAAAGCTATTCCCTTTTTCATTAGGACGTTCATAAGCTAAACTAGGATTAGCACCATCACTGTCATTATGAAATACTAAAAAGAAAACCAGCATTAATGTAAGAAACATGAGAAAAACAGAGACCCGACAATTGAGAGCGCCACTCCATGGCGCTGGTTTGTATCCACGCTTCAACATGCTGCAAGAAGGGATGACATAAAGGGTGGAAAATATATAAATTTTCTAAAAATTAATTGAGAGAAGGTTGAAAGGGTCGATTCATAATCAATTGCATCATTCAAATCAGACTACAGTGTCGAACACATACTCACATGGAATTCTACCATGAAACTCCACAATCTATAAGCTGCAATTGTTGAATCTCCAAGCGCAAAGTAAATCCATTAGGTGAATAGCAGAAATGTTGTGTTATTTGCACTCAGGGTCGTTGAACTTAAATAAAATAGATATAGAAAAATTAAATAGAAAATTGACGGTCAGAGATTTAACTGCTTACCCTGCACTTATCTTCTAACTGCACCGAATCCACATCTGTGAAGAGAAAAAGTGAATAAAAAAAAAACAAGAATTAACGTCAGAGAAAGGCGACGAGATCGGAGTTGTCCACGAGATCTAAAGACGTCTTGGATCGTTACATATTTTTTATTTATTTTGTTTTATTTTCAGAATATTTTTAAATTATGACACAAAATTTAAAACATGTCAAATGAAATATGCTAATGTGAAATGGTTATTGTGCTGAACATGCCATCGTAGGACCAGCTTGCACCTTCAATACATTTATGGCCATTTCTTCCTGCACCCTCCTTTTTTCTTTCTGCATTACCTAACTTAAAATCTCACTTTTACCCTCATGCATTAGAAGCTTTAATTTTGTTTTCTCTCTCATCTTTGCCGCCGCAGCACCACATCTCCATGCATCCTATCCCTCTCATTGTTTTACTACCAATCATCATCTTTCAATCACTTCCCCTTCTTATCTCAACCATTCGCAGAGAGCGATGATCGAGATGAAAATGTAATGGAATGTAGGGACATAGAGTACTTAACCGTTTAGTGGGCCAGTGGTGGCCCAGCGGAAAGTGGCATGTTATGTGTTTATTTAATGTGTGTTTACTTAGGATGATCGAAGGTGATTGGAGGAGAGTGATTGAGTAAATTTAAGAATACTATTTTTTGTTGTTTATTTGAATGAATTTGAAAATAATCGAGAATAAATTTTGAAATAAAGTTTATAAGAATTGAGGTAAAATTTAGTTTATACTATAAATTAAAAAAAATTTACACACTAAGAGAAGCACCAAAGACGAAAAAATCTCAATCATGTGCATCCTTTACTCCACAAATTTTGCCTTTTGACTTTTTGTCCTCAATCACGTTACTCCTTTTTTTTTTTCATTTTTGTCATTCTTCCTTTAAATATCTATCCAAATGACTATAACTATTTAAATCTCTATCTTATTTTATAAATAATTATATAAAATAAAATTTCTCAGCCAATAAATAATGCCTAACAAATCATTGAAACGGTGACGTAATACAACATCATCAGATGAAGCCACAGACAATGATAGCTCATCACTCTCTAAGTAGATATATGTCAAAACACACTACATAATATTACAATTTTCTATTATGTTATTTGAAATATGAAAATACATAATGAGATTATAGCTTAAATAATAAATATTTACAGATTAAACTTCGATCAAATAATTTAACATATAAAACAAGTAATATTCATGTTAGTTCATCTAGTAAAAATCATTGATTAATCTGTTAAAACTAAAAAAAAAAAGCATTTACATACTTTTAAAAGCAATAATTTATTAAAAAATAAACTTAGTAAATTAAACTAATTGACTGACTTATTATCTTTATGAACAAATCAAGACTTCTAATGTGTATAACTATCTCGTTAATAAGCTTAAAAGTGTGAAAATTTTTACATGGAGTTTAAAGTTTTCATTCACTAAAAATAACTGCATTTTTCTTCTTTCTTTTTCTAATATGAGCAAAATCTATTACACAGTAACTAAAACAAATTACGAAATTTCTGCTTATTTGTAAACTGGATACTACTATTTTGCCACTCAACAAATTTTTATACACATTTTATCTTTCAATTTTTCCCTTATTTTATAAATATAATTTTTTTTAATGACTAAAATATTCGTAAAAGTAAGTTGTCAACGTAAGGTTATATATTTAAAATTTCTTATAAATTGATTGTGAATTGACTATTTTATTTTTCTTTTACATAATATATATAACATCCTTGTCCATTTTTACTCGTCACATCAACGTGTCCATGATATATAATAATGTTATCTGATTAATTTTCATATTCATCAAATGCATACAATCATTTCGATCAGGAATGATAAAAATATTTATATTATAAATATTTATAGATAAAATTTGTCAAAAACATATTTGTGAATATTTATTATTTATAGATATTGAGTATTTTAACATTTATTTATAATTAGATTAACTATATGTATCATATTATACTATTTGCATTGTAGATATATTCATTATTTAAAGAATAAAAATAAAAGTAAAATTTTATTTTATGAAGTTAAATTTTAATTATATTTTATTAAATCAAAATTAAAATTAAAATTTAATTTATATTATATTTTATGTTTTAATGTAATTTTATTTATATTTTATTTTAAAACTTTATAAAATATTTTTTTTTTGAAATATTTGTGAATATCATGAGAATACGTAAATTTTAAAATACTCAAATATTTTTAAATAAATATTTAATAGATAATGAAAAGAGTATTAAATAATAAATTCTTTTTATTGCAGATTAAATAATTGTTACTCTAATTCATATTGAACAGGAGAAAGTGAGAAAATGCTTATAACAATGATACTGACTATGGTGGTATTTCATTCTGGTAGAGAGTTTTTAACAACCTGAGTGGTCCAAAAAGAAGAAATATTGAAAAAATATTTATGAAGGCATTAAATTATTTTAAATAAAGAATTAATAAGATACTTAAAAGTACTTACTCAACCTACCTATTAGAGAAGTGTTAATATGATATACGCAATTTGACTAATTAGATATTATATCAATGCTTAGCTATAATATCAGTTAGAAACATATAGTTTTGGGGTAGAGTGAAATAGGGAATTATACCCTTATTTAAATTTAAATATAACGTAAATTAGGTCTCAAACATAAAGTTAGCACACTTAATTTTGTGTTTAACCTACTAAATCGCGCAAAAGAATTTCTTTATTTTTATGTACATTTTTTTTTCTTCCTCCTCTTGTTTTTACATATTACAAAATGCAATGTTATATTTGGGTTGATTTTGCAGCACTATCTAGTTTTTTAGGTATACAATCACTACCACTTATCGTAAGTTTTAGAACTCTACGTTTTTTCAAAATTTAGCTAAACACGCATTAATTGTAATAATTTTTTTGGTTGGGATAAATATTACTATAATTACTATAATTAGATAAAATATAGGTATGAGAGGTGCCCATAAAATTGATGTTATGTTTGACCAGTTTGGTCTCATCCTAAGTTAAAATTATTTGATATTCCACCCTATTTTATATATCAAAATATATATTGTTTAACCTTACTCTACGTTAGGTTTAGAGATCAATGAGTCATTTTTTCATCTAATTAACTTGTTTATAACAAAATTATAACATTATTACTTATTTAAAAATTTAAATACCACTTGAAACTATTTTGTTAGTGCCATGGATAATTGAAATAAATAAAGATTGATAAAAGCAGACAAAAGTCTAACATTATTATGAAATTGATTAAAACACTACAAAATAAGAATTAAGCACTGTAAAAGTAACTAAACAATCTATTAATTCGACATTTGTTTACTAAGATAACCCTCAATTAATATGTATAAAGAGTGTTATTAACTTTATTTTTATTTAGTTAATTATTTTTGAAATCAGACTTTGAATCATGTGATTAATTCGTTAAGTGAGGCTTATTTTAACAACCTTATTTATATATTTAATTTTAATACTTATTAATTTATCCTGTACAATTTTATAAATTACGGATTTTTTTTTAAATAGTTTTATATTTGAAAAGATGAAAAGAGCACTACCTTAAAGGATAGTTAAGAATGTTTAACAAAACGAAATAATCACCTTTTTGTATTATTTTTATTAGACTGATTCAAGCAGAAACTGATTATCAAACCAGTTCATTTACGCATCGTTTTATCCAAAAACTGCCATAAAACTAATTTATTTGAAAATGAATTAATTGGCTAATATTGATTGTACCTGTTTATCCAAAAAAAACCTTTCTATATATTTTTCTTAAAATTAAAAACTCATAATCATAATGATCGAAACAATTCCAATCCGATATTATACAAGCACGTTTCATTAGAATATTTACATTTTTATTTCAATGTTAACTAAAAAACGCATTTTAAACAGTAAATAAAATTAAAAAATTTAATAAAAAGTATTAAAACCAGAATTTTATAAAATTGAAGGACTAAAACCAAAATCGACCCAAATAGACTAAAAACATATTTATCCTTATATTAATTATACATGGAAATAAATGTCATTATGTGTTATTAAATTGAAGTATTATGAGTTATTCTTAAATATTACAAATCATAGATATCATTTTATTTTTGTTTAGTGTCATGTAAGTATTACTAATTTAATTATAATTAAACCACTAAGGGGTAGATTCTTCCTTCTCATATCTCCAACCAAAACTCAACTGTTAATTACTAGAACATTGGTAAAATCCATGCCAAGTTGTACAGCTCGTGACAATCAATTAGCAACTTCAATTAGTTTAAAATATTTCTTTACATGACAGAAATTTAAAATGTTGTTTAATATTATAAATATGTATCATATTATATGAATATAAATGTGGCTAGTTTCTCTAAGATAGGTATAACTTAGGAAAAAATATTAAAATTTGTAGTTTAAAACCCTCGTATTATTGAATGTATTAATCTTTTTGTACAATAACTAATAATATTGCTTATTTCATTCTAAAATAAAATAAAAATATTTAGCACTTAAATTTTGCTCATGATAATTTTCTACCTTTATCTGAGAACATCATGCGCGTTATTACAGTCTGCTCATACACTTCAATAATACTCCCATGATATACAAGAGCACAATTCTGCATTGAAAAATGGACCAACGTGGAGCTTTCAGATAGAATCACCGACCTGTCAACATTAGTTTCGAAAATGATAAAGAAGTTAAAGTGGTACAGTGACGGTACTTATTTGTCACTATTCCATCCTTAAAACATTGGATTTCCAAAATACAGTCTTACAAGTTTATTTAAATTAACATTTAACTTACTATATCATTTGGAAATTTTAAAGAAATTCTAAGCGAATAAATTATTAATTTTTTTATTGAATATTTGCAAATTAATGTAACGATTTGGGAGTTTCATGTAACAAGAAAATGATTAAATTTAATTGAAGTTAGTAAATAGTTTTTGGCATCGTACTATCATTTATTACATGTAAAATAAGGAGAATTATCATAAAAGAAAAATAGAATATAAAATTAATTGAGAAATGTAGAAAATGAAAATAGTAGTAATAAGAAGAAGATTTGAAGGGAAAGAAAGAATTGGTGGAGGTGTCGGTGAAGGAATGTCAAAAGAGTAAATAAGGAGAAAAGCAGTGGCAAAAGTAATTTTGTAAATCCCCTCAAACACCAACTTGTCTATGCAATATAATCATTTCCCGCGACTTTGATTTTCGCATTTTCCACTCGCTTTCTAGCTCTCTTTGTCTGCAACTACAACTATTATCTTATCGCCCTAAGAACTCAACCTCATTTCGATTCGATTCAATATCCTCTATTCGTCGTCCTCACAGAAAAACCGATCGAAACCGTGAAATCATGCGAATGCAACACGCGCATCTCCTTGTGAGTGTAAGTGGCTCAGATCTGGTGCTGATTTGATATTGGAGGAACTAAGAGAAAAAAGTTAGAGAGACGAATGGAATTCGGAAGATGAAGTTTTATGTATCTGCGAAGGAGATAAAAAGAGTTGTCGCTGTTACCAAATCCGCCGCAAAGACAACTGCTCCTGCCGACACCATCGTCGGTCGCCGGGTTTCCAACCGGACTGTGGTGGCTCTCGGAATCGTGTTGCTGCTGGGCTTTGTGAGAGTAGCTGTTTTGGTGCTGGAATCTTCTGCGGCGTGCTCCACCATTGGTAAAATTTTCACTCCTTTTAATTTTGCGCTCATAATTTTGAATTATATCTATTTTTTTTTACGGTTAACCTAATTATGGGATAAGTAAAGTACACATGAATTTGAGTGTTGAGAATAGTACCATCGAATCTGTAACGACCTACCGCACCATATGACGATGGAGAAGACCTCTTCTTTCAACTTATTTTCCAAGATAATAAATGCAAAAACTTACTATTTTATTTTTCTTCCCCATTTCTCCTCTTCGTCAAACATAATGTTTTAATTTACCATTTTTAAAATTCTGTTGACGATTTCTTTTTATAATATTATTTGGAAACTTTTTTAAATAAATTGTTTAATGAGAAGTATATTTTTTAATGCATTGAATATGTTTTTGTATAAATCGAGCTTTTAAACACATGCATTCACATTTTTTGTTTCAATTTAATTAGATAAAAAAATATTTTGTACACAGTTTAATTAAATACGAAAATATAAAAATTAAACACGTTGAAACTTTAAATCAGTTATTATATTTTCAAATGATAGTATTATTTAAATACGTTTTGCATTTTAAAATGTTATATTTCTTTTACTAAAAAAGTGAAAATAATAGTTTAAGTTTCATGTATACGAATATCTTTAATTTTTAATATTTCGGAATAGCGTTGGTCAACAGAGTATCGTGTTTCTCAAAGTCATTTCTTCCAACGACAAAACTACATATGTATGGAGATCCATTTTCCATTAAAGTCACTTTGTTAAATTCTTCTTGGTGAACCAAACAATTAGTTGGAGAATTAATTAACAGGACATATTGCAACAACATTTGTTATTTAAAAAGATAACTAAAATCAACAATAAAATAAAAATGCGTTTTAAAAAGAAATATATATAGTATTTTCTTTCGTCTTGGTGCTAATTTTATATTAACATGTTATATGCATCTCCATATACTTTTTAAATGTCTAAAATTTAGAATAAAACTTAATCCTTTAATTTTTTTATAAAAAATAATTCCATCTGTTTTAAAAAAATATGTAATTTTAATCTTTAAACATTAAATTTGAGAAATGAAGAAAATGTTTTTTTTTTTCAAAGTTTTGTTTAGTTTGTTAAACATAATCATCAAGAATCAAAAGCCCTTAAAAAAAACATCGAGGAGCTAAATACATAATAGTAAACAAATAATTTATCTTAAATTTATACTTAAATAATAATCTTTTAGTTGACGGTATACAAAATCTAATAGATCAAATTACATATTAACTCATTTATCTCCAAATTTCATATTTCACTCGTCTAACTCAAAATTAGACAAAAATGTTAGAGATATGAAAAAAATTAAAGATATTAGAACATTCTCCTAATTTATTTTTGCATTGAGTTATTTTATAATTTAATAATTTTTTTTTATGATTACAGAAGTATTGGACTAGAATCAAATTAATTACAATCGACTTTATAAATGTATCATATTATGTATTTATTTTTATGAGTTTATATAAAACGAAAGTTGACGCACACAGTTTTCAAAGTCACCTCCCTCTATTCTTCTATCTTTAAAAAAAAAAAAGACATGATAAAATCATCTTTAAACTGAGCTCACATTTGTGACCATTGTAATTGTTGCAGATTGCGTGGGATCGACATTTTTCGGGGGAGGTGACGCCAATCTGGTAGACCCAATCTATATTTTTAATCCTTTCTGATGGAGTTTTTGTATCATCATAACCAGCTTATTCCTATTGTTTGAATTTTAATAAATTATTATCATTAATTCGTTTTAGGGTGAGCTGGATAATGTTGAAATTAATATTTTATGGTTTATTTTTATGAAATCAGCAGGACACTAGAATATATATTTGTTATTTTCTTACAAGTTTTTATTTAACTTTCGTATTTATTAAAATGTGCAGTCATGAATAATTTCTAATATGATTTGAATAATTATTTTTGCTATATTATTTTATTAATATAGATACATATATAGTTAACTGTGTGCATTATTTAGTTAATGTTATATTGAAGTCTAATTATATTGAAGGAAGAGTAAACATTATAACATGTTAGTATTGGATTTTAATACGAGCACTATAAACAAGTACGTGAAAGAGTTAACTGAATTCAGAATCTCTTCAAATATGGTAATGAGATTAATGAAAATTAATAAGGCAAGATAAGATATTGGAAGAGAGACTTCAAATGATAATTATAGGTGACAACAAGTGCAATCCATTGTTTGACACAAAATTTCAATAACTTAAACTTCAGAAATTTGGTTATCAAGATTCAGATGTATTTTGATAATGATAATTACTTTTCCATTTCCGTTGCCCTTAGAACTTTTTTTTTATTTTAATTTTTAGATTGCCATGCTTAGAAAACATTAAATAAAATATCAAATCTTCATAATTTCTTTGTAACGTAAAATTAAATTTTACGGTGTTAATTTTTAAGATGGTATGTTATTAGAAGTAAATTCAAATATTAAAAGTATCACAAGATAGTTATGATGAAATAAGTACTTGCTTTTTACATCCTTATAAAACAGTTTTTCTATCTCAATATTTTATAACGATAATGATATTTATACAACATTTTTTTACAACATTTGAACATTGATTACGTGTGAATCTGTTATTGGTTCTAAATTACTTCATAATAGTTGTCAATGTTCAAATGTTGTCTAAATATCATTATCCATTTTATAAAGCTGATAGGAAAAACTTAAACTCTTTGATAAAAGAAGAGGAATGCTTTTATTTATAATAATATGTTGTAAATAAGTGAAGTTTATAATGCATTTAAATTTTTATAGTAAAAAAAAAAGATGTGTGCATGAACAAATAATGAATAATGAAATCTCATATTTTACATTCCCGTTTTTACGATGATACTGTGTGTATTATATACATGCATGAAGAAACTGAGAGAAGAGCTGATCAGAGCACTGATAGAGGCAAATGATGGTAATAATGCAAATGACGGAGGAACACAGTCATTTAACGAGCTTGTCAAAGTGTTGGCGTCCAAACAAGACCTTAAGGCATTTGCTTTCAAGACTAAAGCCACGGTACACAAATATCCACTTTATTTTAGCTACTCCTTCTTAAGTTAACTACGTATATATCATTCACTATTCCATAATTTTTGATCCACCAGAAGGTAGTTTGCAATGTACTAAAAATAATATAAACATCAAGTTGATAGCTCTTTTGAAAATTTTCGATATATCGAATATATTGGTGAGACAAAAATCAGTGTTTAGAAATTATCTTTAGCTCTTACATTTGTCATTTATTAACTATTATTCTATATGTAATTCTTCCTTCAATTATGGACTGCCATGCAGCTTGTACTGTACTGCTACTGTTGTTGCAATATGTACTGTACTTAGAGTAATGTCACTGATGACTATGTTGATATATATGTATATGTAGCTATCAGAGATGGAACGTGAGGTGCAATCAGCTAGAAAGAAGGAGTCACTTAATTGGCATATAGCGTCGCACGGAGTTCCCAAAGGTTTGCACTGTCTTTGTCTGAAGTTGGCTGAAGAATACACTGTAAATGCCATGGCCAGATCTCGTCTACCTTCTCCTCTACATGTCTCTCGCCTTGTTGACCCTACCCTTCACCATATAGTTCTCCTAACAGACAACGTCCTTGCAGCTTCAGTCGTTGTAACTTCCACCGTTGAAAACTCAGCCAACCCTGGAAGATTAGTCTTTCACGTTGTCACCGACAAGAAAACTTATACTCCCATGCACACCTGGTTTGCCATCAACTCTATTAATTCAGCAGTTATTGAGGTTAGGGGGTTACACCAATATGATTGGTCTAAAGAAGTGAATGATGGTGTCACAGAGATACTGGAAACTAATGATTTAATTTGGAAGCACTACTACAACAACTACAAAAAGAAGGAGCTTGAGCACAATGAAGAGGATAACAGATATGTAGAAGCTTTAATGCCAAGCAGCCTTTCCTTGTTGAATCAACTCCGTCTCTATATCCCTGAGGTAACTAATTAGTTTTCTTTTCTTTCTTATTTTTTCTTGCTAGCCCTAACATCGAGAATTTTGAAAATGGTGTCCGCATATCAGTTTCAAGTATTTTGTGGCGTCTGCCACCACAAATATCTGCAATATATTAAGGAATGATATGAGATCACTGTTACCTCAATATATATAAAACCTTTCCTATGATTTTAGTGATAAAACAAAACAAATGGTCAGTGGTTATTCATGATTGTTTCATAATGTGAATTTTATGGACCAAGGCAAAAAATGTCAGCGACCGTAATTGCAGCAGTGTCAAGGTTTTTGTGTTGTCTTAAGGACTTAGTAAGAACTTGACATGTTTCGTGATTTTTGTGGTCCGTCACAGCTGTTTCCAGATCTAAACAAGGTTGTACTGGTGGACGATGATGTTGTAGTACAGAAGGACATATCTTTTTTGTGGGAACTAGATCTTAATGGCAAAGTGAGTGGTTCCGTGTTCAAGTCGTGGTGTGAGAACAGCTGCTGCCGTGGAAACAAATACGTCAACTTGTTGAACTTTTCGCATCCTATCATATCATCCAACTTTGATGGTGAGAAGTGTGCATGGCTCTTTGGCGTGAATATATTCGATCTTGAAGCTTGGAGGAGATCCGATATTACTGAGACTTACCATTACTGGTTGAAGCTTGTAAGTATTGTATCTACATGCATAGATATTCATTAAATTCATTATATCTTGAAGGGTGCGGTTTAGTTCTGTTAATTTTGTGATTATGATATTAAACTACGTACATGCATATGATTTGGTTTGTTGCAGAACGTGAAGTCTGGGTTGACATTATGGAATCCTGGAGTTGTTGCACCTTCTTTGATTGCTTTTGAGGGTGAAGTGCAGCCTATAGATTCATTATGGCTGGTCAATGATTTGGGTTATGAGTATCGATCAGAAGAAGAAATCAGCAATAGCTTAGAGAGAGTTGAAGGTGCTGCTGTTGTTCATTTCAATGGCCCAGCAAAGCCCTGGCTCGAAATTGGTTTACCTCAGGTTCGAACTTTATGGAATAGATACGTAAATTTCTCCCATAAGTTTATTAGGAAATGTAGCATTATAGAGTGAAGAAATTACTCATCAAAAGTTCATCTTCAGATACTACCAATAATCATTATCAGAACTTTTTCATAGTTGTGGGACTTTTTTACTAATATTTTTCTGTAATTTTAAAATAAAAATTAGAATTTTATGAAAAATCTGAAAAAACAAAAGTCTCACGAGATGAAAAATTCTAATGATGAATAATGCATGGAAAAAAGAGAGAAGAAGGTTTTGCCTTCAGTCTCTATAACATGCATTCATGCATATATATACAAATAGCTTATTCTATACATGAATATACTCTGCCAGAAGAAGCTACAGCAGTTAAGTATATATAATGTAATAGTCCAGTAAATTATTTTTCTTTTTAAAATAATGACATTAATAGACAGCATTTGTATCTTGTTGGATTTTAAGATTCTTACTTGCTTTAAGTTTATATCAAGGGTTCTAAAATTCCTTACACTTTATTTAAAAAAAAAATTCTCCATTAATTATTTGGGCATTTAAACCATTTTAGATATCTATTTCTCAGCGTAATTGTGAAAAGCTGAATCTTATCCTATTTAAACGTTAACAGCTATTAAAATATATGATAATGGTATATATAAATACTTGACAAACCATTAGAAAGTAATTCTCACTTTAATAGAACATAAAATTAATATATAGCATGATAACCTTAAAATGTATTACTTTCTCAATCATTTTACATTTCAACATTCAAGCCATATTTTAAGTATCAATCAAAACCAGCCACTTTACACTCAATATATTTATGTTTTAATTATTTTTTTTAATTTTTTAATTTAAAGTATTAATATACTATTATATTATTAAAATAAATAATAAGTATATGTTCTTTTAAACTATTAAACTATTTTTTTTTTATCATAATAATAGATGAACTAAAAATGTTAAAAAAAATACTAAAAGAAATGAAAGAAAAAAATATACATTTATGTACACAACAATAATTAAACTTTAAATATAATATATAAGTTTAATTAAATATAAATAAAGAAATTATAATATAATAACCAAACATTTTCTCAACCTTTTTTTTTCTTTTAACACTATAAATAACTGCGTTACATAAATCAAATATAGTGCGTTTTAATGACCATATAATATTTTAGAAACATATACAACTAAATCCTAAAGTTGATTCATACAGGTTCAATGATGTTATAAAGATAATCATATAATATCAACTATTTCAGAGTTTCAATGAATCTGATCGAATGCCATCATACAAAACAAAATCCCCCAACATATTTATTATATGATATTAAAATTACGATAATCTTTTATAATATTTTTATAGTGTAAAATTTAAATAATTAATTTAAATGACTAATTCTTGTTCCTAAACAATTTCTCGTTATAGCTGCTTTTTAAACAAAAGACACTCTTCATATTACTCTGCCGTAGTTTGTGTTTTGACTTTGGAGCCGGTCTTATGGGTGAGAGAGTTTTGGGTTTAATAAAATATTAGGCCCAAACAAAGCCCAATCCCTGTGTATCTTATTTCTATTAAATAAAAAAACATATGACCAATAGTTTACTTTTAATTTTAAATAAAAAAATATTAGCTCCCTCCACCTCCCCCATCCTCCCTCCACCTCTCCATTTCTTTTTTATCCTTTATTATATTTTACTATTTCTATTTTATCCTTTAATAAAAATTTATTTTAGGTTAAAATTAATTTTTACTTACTCTATCACATAACATATTATCTTTGCGCGCAGTGGTTCACTGAGAAAGAGGAATCATCTCTGCACTTGGAGGTAGAAGTTTAATCATAGTTAATAACCCTAACCCTAATCATGTTGAAACCTCCCTTAAACGAATATGGGCATCCGTCGACGGATGTCGACATCCGTTTCATGGCCAAACGGATGTCGTCCGTTTAGGCTGGACGTCTTCTTCCTCCTACACACATCTCAACAGGAAAAAAAAATAAAACAGAGCAACAAACACAGAGCAGAGCAGAAATCAACACAATCTTAAACACTATATTCATACATTTACAAAAAAATCGAAGCAGAAATCAACATAACCTACAAAAAAATTGAAGCAGAAATCAACATAACCTGCGCAAGAAACGAAATAAAAGTAGACCAAGAGGTAGAAACGAAACGAAGCAATAACCACCGTGCCGCACCCACCTGCCGCAACGTCACCCGCTGCAACGTCGCACACACTCGCAGATAGAAACGAAATGAAGCAACAGCCACCACGCCACACCGCCGCACCGCCGCACCGCCACCCGCCGCACCGCCGTACACACCAAAAGCTAAAAGCACACGCATAAAGGAAGAGAGGACTGGGAGAGTTGGAAAACTTTAGAAAATGAAACTTGGAATATGGGGTGAGAATCCAAGAAGGGGAGATGAAGCTGCTATGGAAGTCTGATTGAAGTAGAAAGTAAAAAGTTAGAGTTACTTACAGGGTTAAAAAAGTAAAAGAAAAAATAAAAAAAAGTTATTATTGTAATTAAAGAAAAGTGAAAAAAAATTGGGGAAGTACGGTGGAGGAAGCAACGCCCTGTATTTTTTTATTCAAGGTAGTTATTATTATATGCTTAAACCCGTTTGCGAGTGAGTTTATGTGTCGTGTAACTTTTTTACCGAAAAACAATAACATAACATGAAATATTATTTGCAATTTATCTTTTCTTTTAGACAACATTGGAATATAGTTCTCTTATCATTACCTTTATTACTAAATTTAAACACTATCACATAATCAAGAATACACTAAATCTATACATTATCATATAAAATAAAAATATATTTCAATTAACATATATCAATTAAATTCTCACACAATTGAGAAAATACTAAATCTACACGGTATCTTATGAACTAAAAATATATTTTAATAGAATAATATCAATTAAATTCACATAAAATAAATTAATATATATATATATATATATATATATATATATATATATATGAAAACATAATTTTTTTATATTTACTTTATATTTTTTTTTTAAAGAATACAAAAGTTTACTTTTTATAACCATTTTACTTTTGTATTATAAATTAAATAAATATAAAAATGTGTCATAATATATAATTCAAAATATAATCATCTTATCGGTATCTCTAAATTTAAACAATATAACATAATACATATATTAACTAAAAATATTTAAAATTTAAACAATATAACATAATACATATACTAACTAAAAATATATTGATCTTATCATATTTCCTTAATTATTAAATCAAGGTATTTACACTGATATGAATATACTATTAAATAGAACTGTTTTATCTAATCTACAAGAGTGAAGAGTGTAGAATGAAACGTCAAACAATGGAAGAGAAAATTGTCAGAAGAACCGAAAAGAAGAAAGTTAGGAATGGAAAAACGATGAAAACTGTGTTCAGTGACTTTCTTGGCAGAGAAGACAAGCATGAGTTTTCCATAGAATTGAGTGAAAGGAGTCTCAAAAGGAAAGGGAAAGAAGTAGAAAGAATCTAAGTATTTATAAATCTATGAAAAATATATTAACAAATTTTATTGACATCTTGTTAAATAATAATTAAAATGTACATATATTCTAAATAAAAAGCATTATTTCCCAATTTTTCAATGATAATTATGATAGTGGGTTTATTTTTACTTTTGAATAAATTTACTACTATCATAAATATGGTGATTAAGTGTGTCTTATGGATCGTATCACTACACTTTCTTTTATTATTCAATCTCCTTTAAGTTGTAACAATATAATCATATTTAATAATCATGTTAATTATATATATTGTTGTTCAATCCGTAATATTAAGATGTATGATTAATAATCACCAAAACTGAAACCAGTTTAAATATTTTAAAAAATAATTTTAATTAAAAGTCGAACAAAAATTGAGAATAAAAATGATATTAAACTTTTTTTTTAAAATATAAAAGTTAATTTTGATAAGATTATTTTATTTTATTTTTATGAAAGTTGTCAATGTCCAATAACTTTTATATATATATATATATATATATGTGTATATATATATATATATGTGTGTGTGAAGTTTACTAATTTACGTAAGGAAATTTTTCAGTTGGTACATTTTGACAAAGTATATCAAGTTTTAGGTTACAAAAATGCTTTTATTAAAAAAAACAACTTTAAATCTAAGGGTATTTTAATAATTTTAAAATTTAATTTAAAATAAAAAAAATAAAGGGTAGTTATTAAAAATCCTGATTGGTCTACGAGAGAAGTTATTAGCTTTTATTTTATTTTTTATTTTAAAAAACAACTACCTTTTAAAAAATATGATGGTTTAGGATTTATAGAACCCATCTGGGTTTATAGAACCTGTCTGGATTTATAGTAGAACCCGTCTGAGTTTATAGTAGAACCCGTCTGCGTTTATAGTAGAACCCGTTTGGGTTTATAGTAGAACACGTCTGAGTTTATAGTAGAACCCGTCTGGGTTTATAGTAGAACCCGTCTGGGTTTATAGTAGAACCCGTCTGGGTTTATAGTAGAACCCGTCTGAATTTATAGAACCCGTCTGGGTTTATAGAACTCGTTTGGGTTTATGGGTTTATTGTATAATCCGTCTGGGATAAAAAACCAACTACCTTTATTTTATTTTTTATTTTAAAAAACAATTACCTTTTAAAAAATATATAATAAAAGCTAATAACTTTTCTTGTACATGTGGACCAATCAAAATTTTTAATAACTACCTTTTATTTTTTTATTTTAAATTAAAATTTAAAATTATTAAAATATCCTTAAATTTAAAGTTATATTTTAATGTTAACATTTAATTATATCTTTTTGAGCTTACAATACAAGTATTTAAACTATTGGAAGTAAACTCAGTGGAGTGACATCGGGTTAAGGGTTTGGAAAGAAGATGGCGGCCATTGTTAGAAGTGGACTTTAAGCCTAACTCAACCCTACAAAACCGGCTTGTAGGGTGAGGTTTGCACCCACTTATATACACTTAAATGACCTCATCT